>NC_066537.1:16492944-16590444 GCF_024679095.1 Eriocheir sinensis
CTGAATAAATAGCTGAGTGACTGACTGGCTGGTTGAGTGGGTGACTGACTGACTGATAAATTACTCTCAAGTGTTGAAAAATTCCTAACTCATTGTCTTCTTCCTGTGTGTGTGTGTGTGTGTGTGTGTGTGTGTGTGTGTGTGTGATATACTACATGTAGACAAAGATAAGACTGACCATTACTATCTAGACGACTACTACTACTACTACTACTACTGGCACTACCGCCCACTCAAGGGTTATGTGCGATTCTGGCAACAGTGGCGTTATATAAATAGAAAATACATGAGTTTCCCTTTTACAACTACTACTATTATTATTATTATTTTTTTTTTTTATTTTTTTTAGAGTCAATACCTTTTTTATCTTTTCATGATTATATAGTTTCTTAAATTAACAGCTTTCGAGGGATATAATATTAATCCAATATTTCTTCATTAGTAACCTGTTAACCTTTCACACGTTGCTATGGAGATCAGGAGAGTCAAGATGATAACAAGGCTCAAGGTGTTTCTTCTCCCTCGCCTCACCTGCCCGCCCACCTGTTCCCCCCCCTCCCCGCTCCTTACCTCCTCGCTTCTACCTCTCACATCAACTATTTCCAAAGACCAAAAAGGAGATCAATCGGGTTCTAACGAGTATTGTTTTAGGTTCACTGTACAGAAGAAGGGTCAGCCAGGATCATAAAACTACCAAAGGAAATACTCAAAACTCCTGTTGTAACCCGCTGTCCGGGCACAAAGGGGAGACGACAGACTGTTTGTACTAGTGACACTTGACTTAAGATTCTGGTACTTTAGGAGTATTTAAAGGAGTTGGTAAATTGGGGTGATGAAACGGTGTCGCCTTTTTTATATTTATTTTAGTCTACCTTAATACTACTTAATATTACAAAGGATAAAATATTGTTAAAACCAGCGACTGGCTTACGAGACTCAATGAGTCTTCAGGTTTTCTTTCACTGCTGATTACTGACGTTAATACTGGTATAATACTGAGTAAAAAATCACACAATAAAGTATCACAGAAATATAATCCTAAATAAAACTAATATAATAGAACACAATAGATATGTTAGATACGCTTTCCTCTACGGTAACTCTTCACTCCATACTCACAGTAGCAAAGATGAATGTTCTGCCCATGTTGTCTAGGGAAGGACAACTGAGTGTAGAGCAAGCGAACAGAGTGCTGGCTGATCTGAGGTCTAGCCTGAATAAATGCTTCTTATTAAAGCATGACATACATACAGACATCACGAGGGTAACACGTAAGGCATGTGTGTCCTACATCAAACTCACATCAAGCTCATACAATAATCTACCTAACCGACATGTTTTATAAGATTGGCTCACACGCGATTTTAATCCTTAGTGTAACTGTCACGCGGTGACGCAGCTCTGTTTACATAACATTTTGCTCCGCTGTTGATCGTGTTTTGGCTTAGAGAGATAAGCGGGTGCGTTTTATGGGCAATTATGTATAGGTTGGTAAGTAAACAGTGCGTAAATATTTCGTAGCCCCGACAGACAACAGGACCCTAAACTGTTTGTGTTCCTTTTTTTTCTTTTTTTTTTACAGTAAAGGAGGCAGCTCAAGGGCCAAAAAATGTAATAATGAAAAAAAAAGCCCGCTAAACACTGCCCATATTGATGTCCCTATTGATGCCCGTGATGTCATTGTTACCGGGAAGGCGAGAACCACCCCTGGCTGCCCTCCCTCCACCCCTTACCCCTCCATTCCCTCTCTCCTGCGATCCCCTTCCTTCCCTCCCCTTTCTCGTGCATCCCTTCCCTACTGACCCTCCCCTTTCCCGCCCCTGCCATCTCTCCCTACTAATTCCTTCTCTCTTTTTCCTTGCATCCTTTTCCTGCTAACTCTCCCTACTATCTCCCTTCCCTCCTTCCCTTGCATCCCTTCCCTGCTATCTCCCTCCCTTCTAACCCCTACAACTCTACCTCCCCCGCTCCCCTTTATCTAATACAACTTCTATCCTTCCTCCCCGCCCTGTCAGTCTCCTTCCACTTTCTGTCCGTCATATACCTGCTACCCTTCCTACTTCCTCCTCTCACTCCTCCACTCTCTACTGCCTCTACTACTCTCTCCCTCCTTCCCTTCCCTCCTCCCTCTCCTGTACCCTTCCTCACGCCCTTTCACCCCTGTACTCTCCTCTCACACTCCCTGCCCCCACCCCCTCCCCCCGCCCATACCCTGTTGTCACTTCCCTCTCGTTGCAGGATGCGCGCCCTGGCCCCTACTTGCCTCCTGCTGGTCCTACTGTCGTCAGCGGCCCCCTCGCAGGCTGGCATAGTGAGTGTGCCCTTGCCTGCTTGTTCCCACCTTCTTGTATTGTCAGGAGTGTTGATCTCGCCTCATATTCTCGTGCATTAACATTTTTCGTGATTTTTCTCTTTTTACATCGTCATTTTTTCCCCTTTTTTTCTCACTGGTCCTTTTTCGTGTTGCTGGTTTTTTAAATATATATATCTAGCGTGGTCTTTTTTTCTCCTCTTTCCTGAGTCATCTTCCTCCAGGTCTACGTACGAACTGTACTTGAAAACATAATGTAGACTTAAATGTTTCGCAGGATCGGCGAGAAGGTGCCGAGAATATGACACTTCCCAAACCTGGATCTTTTCCTTCTCTTTGACAATCCTTACCATTTTATCTCTCTCTCTCTCTCTCTCTCTCTCTCTCTCTCTCTCTCTCTCTCTCTCTCTCTCTCTCTCTCTCTCTCTCTCTCTCTCTCTCTCTCTCTCTCTCTCTCTCTCTCTCTCTCTCTCCAAGCAACTCCGGCCAATTTTTTTTTTTTTTTTTTTTTTTTTTATAACAGAGCAACCCCGACCAAGATCTGGAACATCAACTATGATATATACTATAGATGGTAACCTTTTCATATTGGTTAGATTAGCAACATATCTTGAGTGTTTTTTTTTTTTTTTTATTCATAACACCCTAACAGATCCAGATGAGGGGAAGGGGAAGGGTGAATTCCACTTCGCTAATTATTGTCCTTTTACAAAACTTAATCTTTTATCATAATCATCACCTCTGTTTGCCCTTTGTGTGTGTGTGTGTGTGTGTGTGTGTGTGTGTGTGTGTGTGTGTGTGTGTGTGTTGTCGGTCTATCTGTTACAATCTAAGCATGACATCTCTCTCTTCCTCCCTCCCTCCCTCTCTCCCTCTACCTGCACCTCCACCCACTCCATCACGTCCATCTCCACCACTCCACCACACTTCCTCACAGCCACCATTCCCTCCCTCACCTCTCAGTAACTCCCTCCTCTCCCTTCTCCTCCTCCTCTCTCCTTCATCATCTCTCCGTTTCTGTCTCTTATCAACACACACACACACACACACACACACACACACACACACACACACACACACACACACACACACACACACACACACATATTAAGAGTCCAGCATGTGATCACACCGTGGGAAACACATAACAACCGTATTTAACTCTACCACCACCACCATTACCATCACACACACACACACACACACACACACACACACACACACACACACACACACACACCTTTACATTTTTTTCATTATAACCTGAGGGCATATTCTCAAACCTTTCGGCGCCCCAAGACACATATTTGACACAGTTCTCGTAGGAGTTTTGGGCTTTTCCAGAGGTCCTTTTATGACCCTGGTGGTACTTTGATCCTTCTTCTGTACCATGCACCTAAAAGAATACCCCTTAGAACGCAATCAATCTCCCTTTTGGCCTTTGAAAATAGTTTATGAGAGGCGAAAACGTCTGAGGATACCGACCCTGAAAGCATAAGGAGTCTGCAAGAGGCCAGTCAGGCTACACGGGGCGGCTCCTGTAAACCTAACGCCACCCCAGGACGCCACCTATCCTCCCTATCCATTTATTCTCCCATTTATTTAAGGTGTCTATCGTACTGGCACTCATCACAGGACTGTCAAGACTGTTCCACACATCCACTACTCAATCAATGCAACCAATTTTAGCTTGTCTGCATCAAGTCTAACTAATATCTATTGCTACGTGTCCTACCTACCATGTTCCTTCACTACCAGAACCTTATTAACAACGCCCTCTTCAAAGCCCTTCCTCCACTAATACACCCCAATGACGTCTCTCCGCACCCTTCGTCTTTACAGAGAATGCAATTTTAGACGTTCTTAAGCTCTCAACAAGTTTTTCAACCCATAATTTGTATCATCATCCTCTGGTCAGATTCTTAAACGTTGATGTTTGCTCTAAAAAGGGGACCAGAACTGTGTAGCATAATCGAGATGTGGTTTAACGAATAATGAATCTACCATGAGGATGACAACCGCGTTTCTGTTTCTGACGCTTCTTGAAATAAAACCCGATGCCAGACGCTTTTGCCTCTCGCTTCATTTCCAAAAAGGTGACCAAGCGGGTTCTAATGAGTGTTTTATATTGTATTTTTTCAGGTTCATGGTACAGAAGGTTCAAAATACAAACAGGGTCATAAAACTACCCGTGGAAATGCCCAAAACTTATACGAGAGCCTTGTCGAATATATGAGCTTTGGCGTCGAAATGTTTACGAATATGACCCATAAACGAATGCGCTGGTTCCTTGGACGGAGATCAAGGTTCACTAAGACACTTAAGTCGGTATTACAAGACACTCTCGTTTCTCACATCACCTATTTCTAAAGGTCAAAGAGGGGGTCAGTCGGGTTCTAATGAGTGTTTCTTCAGGTTCACGGTACAGAAGAAGACTCACACTACCACCAGGGTCATAAAACTATCCCTGGAAATGCCCACAACTTCTACGAAAGCCTTGTCAAATATGTGTTCTTGGATGGCGATACGTTTTGTAATACGACACTTAACCTCTTACACAACTGCCAGCCCGGGCCCGCATCTCTAACTTATCTGGGCTTACACACCCCCATTCGATAAGGCTTTTCGTAGAGGTTGTGAGTATTTCCATGGGTAGTTTTACGAGCCTGGTGATAGTTTGACAAGGTTTTTGCGCCATGAAAGTGAAAAACACTCATTCAAACCCGACTAACCTCCTTTGTGGCCTTTGAAAATAGTTGTTGTGGGAGTCAAAAGTGTCTGAGAAAATGGACCACGATATGTTTGAGAATATGTGCACTGGTTTGTTATTATTATAGTTAGCCTTGGAGTCATTCGTAGTGTTATCATTAGTCTGTTATGGTTAGTCTAGGTGTCGTATGATCAGCACCCTTCCCATCCCTGCTTCAAAGTGAGCCTCGAGATGTTTGAGAATATGGGACTTGGTCTGTTATTATTAGCCTTATAGTTAGCTTTGGAATCATTCGTATAGTTATAATTTCTGTACAGTAAGTCTTGGTGTCGAATGGTCAGCACCCTTCCCTTCCCTGCTTCAAAGTGAGCCTCGAGATGTTTGAGAATATGTGCCTTGGTCTGTTATTATTAGCCTTATAGTTTGCTTTGGAGTCATTCGTATAGTTATAATTTCTGTATAGTAAGTCTTGGTGTCGAATGGTCAGCACCCTTCCCATCCCTGCTTCAAAGTGAGCCTCGAGATGTTTGAGAATATGTGCCTTGGTCTGTTATTATTAGCCTTATAGTTAGCTTTGGTGTCATTCATATAGGGTATCAGGACACCTCTCCTCCCGAAACTGACCTATCTTTCGGCCACCTCTTTCTTTTTAGGAGCAGTGAGTAGCGGGCTTTTTTTATTAATGTTTGCTTTTTGTGTGCCCTTGAACTGTCTCCTTTCCTGTAAAAAAAAAAAAAAAAAAAAAAATTATCATTAGTCTGTATAGTAAGTCTTGGCATATAGTTTAGCTCTGTCTTGTTCCTATATGAATGCTTGGCGATGAATCAATAGGAATAACAGGAAGCATTTTAGGCACGACGGATAACGTACATCAATCTGCTCTTCATTATTTGTGCATTAGAAAGCAAATATGGAAAATGTAGTCCCCTGAGAATGGCTTCGCTTGGTGTCGTATGGTCAACACCCTTCCCTTCCCTGCCTCCTAGTGAGTCTCTCCCCTTCCTTCGCCCTCACAGGTTGACAAGTTCAGTGACTTCATCAACCAGGTCTTTGGCATCTTTCGGCACTACGAGGAGGCGCCCTACACCGTCATCAACAAGGGGCACGTGAGTATGCCGCGCTTGTGTGTGTGTGTGTGTGTGTGTGTGTGTGTGTGTGTGTGTGTGTGTGTGTGTGTGTGTGTGTGTAAAAAATAAGTGCATGATTTTTTTTTATTTCAGGATTTGCGCCACAATATGATTTTCCTGCTGTATTTTTTCCCCTTTGTCCCTTTTTTTTATTTTCTTCCTCCTCCTCCTCCTCCTCCTCCTCCTCCTCTCTTCGTTCCCTACTTTTTCTTCCCTTCATGAGTTGTTTCTTTTCTCCCATTTCCAAGTCATTTTCTCTCTCCCTTCTTGCTCCTTTCCTCCTTCCATGCCTTCTGTGTCCTCTCCTCCTCCTTCCCTTGTCCTTCCACCTTCCACTCCTCTTCCATATCCTTCCACTAACTTCATCCTCCACCTCTGCTCTTTCTTAATCTACCGTTTATTTTAGGCCCCTCCACCTCCCGCTTCCTCTTATTTGATCCTCTTCCACCTCCTCCTCCTCCTCCTCTCTCTCTCTTCATCTTCCCTTGTTCCTCTGCCTTCCACTCCTCTTCCGTATTCTTCCCCTAAACTGATCTTCCTCCACTCCTCCTTTCCTAACATGACTTCAATCGCCGTCCGTTCCCCAGCCTAACCAGCATCAACTTCTATCCTAACCTCGTATATACCTTTCTCTGTTTCCCTAACCTATCCACATCACCATTTCTTAACCTCCTTTCACCCTCTCTCTCTTATCTTTCTGCCTCCCACGCTCTCTTTCATCCTAACCAGCATCAACTTCTTCTATCCTAACATCGTGCATACCTTCCTCTGTTTCCCTAACCTATCCAAATCACCATATACTAACCTTTTTCCACATTCTCTCCCTTATCCAAACTTAGCCTCTTATCTTCCTGCCTTCCTCACTCTCTTGTCCTAACCTATCTTTATCTCCCCCAGCATCGTCTTATTTTTATGCCTTTCACCCTTTCTTTTATTTCAATCTCCTCACCCACCCCAGCTTCAAGGGCTTTTGGTACGGAGATGAGCACCGCCGCCACGCGCAGCTAATAGTGTATGCTCCCAACTTTACCTTTTAAAAACCCGTTAACCCTCATCCACTCTATTCTTACTCTACATGTACTCTGACCTCTAACCAAGACACCTCTCCACCCGAAATTGACCTCTCTTTAGGCCGCTCTTTATTTTGGTCTGTTGTGGGAGCGGTGAGTAGCGGGCTTTTTTTTTCTACACTCTGTTTGTTGCCCCTTGAGCCGTCTCCTTTGTTGTAAAAATAAATAAATAAATAAATAAAAAATAACCTACCCTTATCTCATATCATTACTTTTTCCTTACCTATCCAAATCTCACCAACACTCTAAATTTCCTTAAACCTTTCCCTTCTTTACCTTTACCTTTAAAAATACCTGTTGACCTTCTTCCACCTTATTCTGACTCAATGTATTCTACCCTAACCTACCCTTAACTCATATCATAACTTCTTATCCTATTCCAATCTCACTATCAGCACTCCACAATTCCTTAAACCTTTCCAAACTTTACCTTTACCTTTAAAAATACCTGTTGACCTTCTTCCACCCTATTCTGACACTCTCTACCCTAACCTAACCTCACCTCATATCATAAATTTTCCTAACCTATCCCAATCTCACTATCAACACTCCACATTTCCTTAAACTTTCCCCAACTTTACCTTTACCTTTAAAAATACCTGTTGACCTTCTTCCATCCTATTCTGCTGACTCTATGTACTCTACCCTAACCTACCCTTACCTCATATCATAACGTTTCCTAACCTACCCCAATCTCACAATCAATACTCCACATTTCCTTAATCCTTATCTAACTTTGCCTTACCTAACCTTAGCTTTCGTCTTCCTCACCTATCCTAACCTAACTTCCCCTTTACCTAAACTTTCCTTACCTCAGCCATTTCTACCCTCCCCTTCTTCGTAACCTAATCTTATATTACCTGGCCCACTTTCCACCCATTCTTCTTTCCTTCTCCCTTCCATCCCTCCACCTAACCGAACTTCGAAATCTCTCCTTTCTACACGTTCTTTCCTAACCCCATCGCCTAGCCACCTCGCGTCACTTATCTACCAAAGCTCAACCCTCAACCACTCGTCCTTTCCTATCCCCAGCACCCAACCACCTCACGTCACTTATCTACCAAAGCTCAACCCTCAACCACTCGTCCTTTCCTATCCCCAGCACCCAACCACCTCACGTCACTTATCTACCAAAGCTCAACCCTCAACCACTCGTCCTTTCCTAACCTCAACACATAGTCACCTCACGTCACTAATCTACCAAAGCTCAACCCTCAACCACTCGTCCTTTCCTATCCCCAGCACCCAACCACCTCACGTCACTTATCTACCAAAGCTCAGCCCTCAACCACTCGTCCTTTCTTAACCCCAGCACATAGCCACCTCACGTCACTTATCTACCAAAGCTCAACCCTCAACCACTCGTCCTTTCCTATCCCCAGCACCCAACCACCTCACGTCACTTATCTACCAAAGCTCAACCCTCAACCACTCGTCCTTTCCTATCCCCAGCACCCAGCCACCTCACGTCACTTATCTACCAAAGCTCAACCCTCAACCACTCGCTCTTTCGTAACTCCAACACCTAACCACCTCACGCACCAATCTATGAAAGCTCAACCCCGTATTCCCTTAACGTAACAGCACCTCAGTTCGCCTGTTTGAAATTCCTCTCGTATAAGATGCTGGGATTTTCTATGGATTGTTTTGTGATGCTAGTGATAGTTTTACATGACTTTTCCATCTTGAACGGGAAATAGTCGTAATGGGAGCCCGAAAGGTTTAACAATATGGACCTCAACCCTTAATAATATTACTACTCGTTCTTCTTTCCCAACCCCCCCAGCCAACCAACAGCCCTGCCGCCAGCCTCCTCCCATCCCTGCACGTGCCCTCACCTTCCTTAACCTTTCCAGGGCTACGAGGAGAGGGAGTATCCGGCCAGTAAGTGGGTGTGCACGCCGGAGAACACCAATTCTGACGTGGGGCAGGACCTCGGTCACCTCTTCTGGCCGCTGTTCAACTTCATCAGCGGAACCAATGACAGAAGTATGTGGGGGGAGGAGGGGGGGTCTCTGGGGTTCTATTTTATTTATTTATTCATTTATTTATTTATTTATTTTTACATCTTAGTTCGTAACAAGAGCCCCGAACGTTGGTAGATAATACGAGTGTAAGACAAAAGAACGTTTCTCATATGGGCGTCAAACACTTTCCTCCCCTACAGAAGAGGAGATTCCCATGACCACGCCAGTGACGACGGAGTTCAAGGTGCGCGGCCCTTCCGATAAGTCCTACGAAATGTGCTTCTTCCTGGGGGCGGCACACCAGGACAACCCTCCGCGCCCCCAGCCCTCCACGGGGTTGTACATAAAGGACCGCCCCGAGATGCGAGTGTTGACCAGGTAAGGTGGGGAGGGGGGCAGGGAAAAAGGAGGGAGAGGGGAGAGGAGGGGAGAAGGAGGGAAAGAAGGGAGGGGGAAAAGGAAGGAGGGAAAAGGGGCAGGTGAGGAGGGGAAAGTGTCAGGGAGAGGGGAGGGGGAAGAGAAGAAAGGGAGCGGCAGGGAAAGGGAGGGGAGAAATCTGAAGAGTGGAGGGAGGAGGGGAGGGGAGCAGAGGACGAGGGGAAGAGGTCAGGTTCCTCAGCCCCTGAATCATCTTGGTCATCCTCCTCTGAGCTGATTCAAGCAAGGTGATGTCCATTCTGTAGTGTGGGCACCAAAACTGGACAGCATAATCTAAGTGTGGCCTAACTAACGCTAAATAGAGTCTGAGGATGACCTCTGCACTCCTGTTGGTTACCGTCCTGTTATTAAAGCCCAATACCATGTTAGCCCTATTCCTCGCACTAATACAATGCTTCCTTAGTTTTAGGTTAGAGTTCACTAACACTCCCAAATCCCTTTCACACTCTGATCTGCCTATCGCTGAGGAGTCTAATCTATGCCTGTGTAATGGGTTGCGTGTTCCTACACTAAGTACGCTACACTTGGTGATGTTAAAATTCATCTGCCATTTCTCTGACCAGGCTGACAGTTTGTTGAGATCCTCCTGCAGTGTTCTAGCATCCTCCCCTGTCCTAATAGTGCGTCCTATTTTGGTGTCATCTGCAAATTTACCTATGTCACTAGTTATCCCATTGTCTATGTCATTGATGTAGATGATGAATAGAAGCGGGCCTAAAACTGAACCTTGAGAACCCTCTGTTTCCTGTCGTTAATCCACGCCCTAATCCAATCAAATACTTTCCCTCTTATTCCATGAGCCCTGACTTTATTTAACAGTCTCTAGTGAGGTGAGGTAGGTCTAACCCAGCGAGTCTTTTTGTTCCTGTTTATGTTTGTTTGTTTGTTTCTTTTGTTTTGCGTTTTCCCCTTGAGCTGCCTCCCTTGCTGTAAAAAAAAGAACACCTAAAAACACACGTACAGGTAGACAAACTCACCTGTGCCCCGCCCTTTATGCACAGGACGGTGGGTGGCTACCTGACCCATGAGGAGAACTGGGTGGAGGAGGCGGGCAAGCTGGCGGCCATCCTGCAGGAGAACGGGAAGACGGTCAACCTCTCCCACATGTACTGGTGAGTGACGGGGGGGTAAGGGAAGGAGGGGTGCTCACATTTTAGCGGGTTAATGCCTGGTGCTTATATTGGGGTGATGCCTGGTGCTTATATCTTGCATGCTCAGTGAGGAGGGGAGGGGGCCAGGAAGAGGGAGGGGGCAGGGAAGGATGGAAGGAGGTGAGGGGGGCAGGGAGAGAGGAGGCGAACAGGGAAGGATGGAAGGAGGTGAGGGGTCAGGGAGAGAGGAGGCGAACAGGGAAGGATGGAAGGAGGTGAGGGGGGCAGGGAGAGAGGAGGCGAACAGGGAAGGATGGAAGGAGGTGAGGGGGGCAGGGAGAGAGGAGACGGACAGGGAAGGTGAGCATGAAAGGAGGTGAGGGGGCAGGGAAGGGAGAAGGGAACAAGGAGGGATTGAAGGGGGCATGGAAGGGGGGCAGGGGAGGATGGGAGAGGGGAGAGGGACAGGGAAGGTGGGCATGGAAGGAGGTGAGGGGAGCAGGGAGGGGGAAGGGGAACAAGGAGGGATTGAAGGGGGGCAGGGGAGGAAGAGAGAAGGGGGACGGAGGGGTTGAAAGGGGAAGGGGTGCAGGGAGAAGGGAGGGGGTTAAGTGAAGGGAGGAAGGTGGAAGAAGGGGTGAGGGTGTGAAGAAGAAAACTAATATCTTGAGGTATCACTGAAATAAACCAGATAGACGGTACATAACTCTCATATATGAACTATAGCTAAAAACTAAATAAATAGGTTAATAGTTCGTCCGGGTTCACAAGGCTACAAGACCACAATAGCCCAGGGTCTACACATGGCAGCTGCTGAAGATAGCTTATTCACTAACTGTCCTTCCCATCCATAAATACGAATACATCACACCTCCATTCAAAGCTTTAAGTTGTGTTTGCCCCAACGACATACCTCCTCAGTTTGTTCCACTCATCCACCACCTTGTCCGTGAACCAGTTCTTGCCCAATTTCAAGAAATGTAATCTGTCTAATCTAACTTGTACCCGTTGCTCCGTATTCTTTCATCATTTTTTTTTTATATATATAAGTACTTCATCAAAATAATCCTTAAACAATCAATTAAATTCCCTCGCAGTCTACGTCTCTTAAAAGAATGTAGGATATTTTAATTTACTTTTTCTCTGTATGGGATGTTCATAAGTCTTTTATTAGTATTATATTATCATGATTATGTTAGTCATTCTTCTCTGTATTTTTCCGAGGGTCAACTCCACTGGAGCCTGCTATCCTCCTACTGACTCCACCTAAATATGTGGGATTGGCTGGCTGGGAAGTGGGAGGTGTAGTACATTACGTCAAAGTTCGTTTTGGTGACGAGGGGCGGGGGTAGGCGGGTATACAGCAGCACGGAGGTCAAGGCCACATGCTCTCCCTCGTACCTCGGGATTAGCGGGTGAAGATGGCGCCCCTTCCTGTATCCGCTAATCCCTAGATCCAAGGGACTGGGTGCAGTCTTGACCTCAGTGCTGCTCTCCTGACTCACCCACCACACACCCACACACACCCACACCCACACACACACACACACACAAAAAAAAGTAATAATAATGATAATAATAAAAATAATAATAATAATAATAATAATAATAATAATACTAATGTGTGTGTGTGTGTGTGTGTGAGTGTGTGTGTGTATGTGTATGTAATAATATGTATGTGTGTGTGTGTGTGTGTGTGTAGTAGTAGTAGTAGTAGTAGTAGTGGTGGTGGTGGTGGTGATGTTAACAACTAACAACAACAACAACAACAACAACAATAATAATAATAATAAAAATAATAATAATAATAATAATAATTACAGGGTCGGTTACGACTCCCCAATGAAGTTCTGGAACCGACGTAACGAAATCTGGTTCCTGACCAACTAAACAACAACAACAACAACAACAACAACAACAACAACAACAACAACAACAGCGTCATCAACCAGAAGAATAATGTCAAGAACAGGAACAGTCAAGCAGCGATAGCACACTCGAGGCGTCAAGGAGTTCAAGGCAGAGGCGCAGGAGGGCGACGCGTCAAGAATGGTCCACTTCTCACGGAAAACTATAAATTAATTGATTTATTGATTTATTGAGATCGTTTAAGTAAATGATTGACTGATCTGTTCATTCTAATACATAATAGAAATTGTCTGCATAATACACATGATACCATTGTCAAAAATAGTATTCACATATGCGCTTGATAAACTAACAAAAATCCGTTAGTATAGGAAAAAAAATATAACACACGCACACACTAATCAGTGTTGCCAAATATCACGCGACGGTCCGCCAGGTTGGGCAGTCGACAGCCAACCGGCCAATCAGCTCCCCGCCGCCCGGCCCTCCCAGCCAGGCCACAAGGGCGGGAGATAACCACTCGCCTACTTCCTTATCAATATACGATTAGAAGTCTCGATAATAGTTTTATTAAGCTCTCTATATTTCCTCATTACGTCCTCGTGTGTGTGTGTGTGTGTGTGTGTGTGTGTGTATCATTCAGCTATACTACATACGCAAGTCATTTTATTAATTTTCCTTCAATTATTTCATGTGCCTACTGATATATATATATATATATATATATATATATATATATATATATATATATATATATATATATATATATATATATATATATATATATATATATATATATATATTTGAAGTCCACCCCAGTATGTGTAGTCTAATCTACATGAAGACCTAACCTGCCTCCTGAGGCCTCATCTGATGTATGTCACCTGAGTGCTACTGACCTGAGTAATGACCTGACCACAGTCACCGTTGTCTATATTAAGTTATGTAATGACCTGACCTGTCTGCAGAGACCTCAGCTTATGTTGTCTGGTCACCCCAACGAACACCCACATCACTATCCTCCTTACACTGAAGCCGATAACAACAGTATAACTCATTCTTCTATATAATTGCAATGCTGTTAAAAGATTTCTACAGACGTGTAATTTTGACGGAGGAACAGCAGTTGAATCTTTATCAGAAAACAGTTCTGGATAAAAATAAATCGTTATTGGGCACTATTCAACTTGTTCTTTCATCATACTGCAGTGTAAGGTTCCCGTACTTGAGGTAGACTGCACGCTGAATTGTAAATATGATGGTAGACCGCACTCCAAAGTGTAAATGGCCGAGTAGACCGCACGCTAAAGAGGCACCGATTATTATATAATCGAGCCTGGCATAAATGCAACGATGTGCACTGCGGCCACGCGCAGCTGTAGCATATGCCCCCAACTTTACCTATATATAAATAATACTCTGGGGATAATGTATACATATATGTATGTATCTGCATATATGTATAATAACCCTGGATGTGTGAATATATATATATATATATATATATATATCTATATATATATATATATCTATATATATATATATATATATAGAGAGAGAGAGAGAGATCACGGTTAAGGACAGTCCCTTCGTCATGCTGTGGACACCTGGTGATGATGCCACTGACATTGAGGTTCAGGTGAGTGAGTTGTGGCGGGCAGCGTACTAAAGGAGGAAAGTCAAGGCCACAGCAAAATAAAATTGATAATAAAAATCTGTTGCATGCTACTCCAAAAATAAAATCAGTAAATGAAAAAAAAATTAAAGAAGGAAGCAGAAAGACACCGATGAAAGGGCGCCTTGATCACATTTGCTGTAGAGTACTGAGAAAAGATGCAGCAGATTTGTTTGTGGCATACCTAAATAAGATGTCGTGTGTATCATGAAAAGACTCAAATGCAAATTGTTTGTATCAGTTTTGCAACAGCAATGAATCCTATCCAAATGACGACCATTAATGTACTATTTAGCATTTTTAATGATTAATTGTGTCATCAATAAAAATAATAAGTTAGTTATTATTATCCTGAAGTATCGAGTTATCGTGAGGTAGACCGCACGCTGAAGTGTAAAAGGCTAGGTGGACCACACGCTGAAGTGTGACAGGCAAGGTGGACCGCACGCTGAATTGTAAAAGGCTAGGTGGACCGCACGCTGAATTGTAAAAGGCTAGGTGGACCACACGCTGAAATGTGACAGGTAAGGTGGACCGCACGCTGAATTGTAAAAGGCTGGGTGGACCACACGCTGAAATGTGACAGGTAAGGTGGACCGCACGCTGAATTGTAAAAGGCTAGGTGGACCACACGCTGAAGTGTGACAGGCAAGGTGGACCGCACGCTGAATTGTAAAAGGCTGGGTGGACCGCACACTGAATTGTAAAAGGCTAGGTGGACCACACGCTGAAATGTGACAGGTAAGGTGGACCGCACGCTGAATTGTAAAAGGCTGGGTGGACCACACGCTGAAATGTGACAGGTAAGGTGGACCGCACGCTGAATTGTAAAAGGCTGGGTGGACCACACACTGAATTGTAAAAGGCCAGGTGGACCGCACACTGAATTGTAAAAGGCTGGGTGGACCACACACTGAATTGTAAAAGGCTGGGTGGACCACACACTGAATTGTAAAAGGCTGGGTGGACCACACACTGAATTGTAAAAGGCTGGGTGGACCACACACTGAATTGTAAAAGGCTGGGTGGACCGCACACTGAATTGTAAAAGGCTGGGTGGACCACACACTGAATTGTAAAAGGCCAGGTGGACCGCACACTGAATTGTAAAAGGCTGGGTGGACCGCACACTGAATTGTAAAAGGCTGGGTGGACCACACGCTGAAGTGTAAAAGGCCAGGTGGACCGCACACTGAATTGTAAAAGGCTGGATGGATCACACGCTGAGGTGTAAAAGGCCAGGTGGACCGCACACTAAATTGTAAAAGGCTGGATGGATCACACGCTGAGGTGTAAAAGGCCAGGTGGACCGCACACTAAATTGTAAAATGCTGGATAGATCACACGCTGAGGTGTAAAAGGCCAAGTGGACCGCACGTTGAAGTGTAAAAGGCTGGGTGGACCACACGTGAAGTGTAAAAATTTAATGCCTCGTGGACCGCACGTTGTGGTGTGAAATGCCTGGTGGACCGCTCTTTGAAGTGTGAAATACCTGGTGGACCGCTCTTTGAAGTGTGAAATGCCTGGTGGACCGCTCTTTGAAGTGTGAAATACCTGGTGGACCGCTCTTTGAAGTGTGAAATGCCTGGTGGACCGCTCTTTGAAGTGTGAAATGCCTGGTGGACCGCTCTTTGAAGTGTGAAATGCCGGGCTGACCGCACGTTAAAAGTAGACTGATCAAAGTTGTTTTCAAATGCATTTTCTCCCCTCTTGAAAGAGTTCAAGTCGTACGGAAGAAGGAAATACAGAGGAATGGAAAGATGATCCAGACGTAGGGTAAAGTGGGGTAAGATGCCCCCCTGGGGTGAAAGGCCCCCCCTTGGTTTTGTCTTTCTTTCTTTCTTTTCTCAAGCAGTCACATGATCGAGTAGGCAACGCCAACTCTCTGTGCTCACAGGAACTACTGGAGTAAACAATGGACAGTTGCTCTGGACATAAGGGGACATTTCTTCTTTTTGACCAATTTCTTGTAAGTTTTCAGTGATTTCAATGATACCTAATTAACGACAAAGAACTTTTAGAGTTTGCCTGATGGCTATGGATAGTTGCTCTAAGATGTCTAGACCATATTGCATGTGATTATACTCTGTCTACTTACTTGTAGGAAAGATGGTGACATTTTGTGTATGAACCATAGTGTCCGTGTGGTATGAATGAGTTGCCAGGGTAAGAGGCCCCCTGTGCCTTTGGGGTAAGTTGCCCACAGGGAGGCCTTTTACCCCACATGTGGGCCTTTTACCGCATTATCAGCAAACTGGCAAATGGCCTTGTTTTTTTGTGTGGGGAACTATTTGCTAATAGCAGACCTTCAGAAAAATGGGTCCAATGTCGGGGTTGTAGAAATTGGCCACATGTAGAATGAACAACTGGACTATACGTATGTCAAAACTGTGAGTCTGATAAGGCATTACAGTATTGCTATAAATATAATTTGTTGAAATTTTTGAAAGGCATCCATAAGTGAACACTTTTGAGTTTGAGGCTATAAGGAAGTTGGTGTTTTTAACTGTTTCAGATATCAATATTCAAAAGAAAGGATACATTTGATCAAATTAATTGAATATTTAGTTCCACATATTTTTCGTGAAAGTAGATGTTCCTTTTGTTACAAAAATTCAGAAGAAAGGGAAGCTAGTCTAATATTACTAGTCTAAAAGAAGGGGATACCTTTTAGAAAATTAATTATTTAGTTTTAGATTATGTTCATTAGGAGACACATATTTGATTGTGTTCCTATATTTCACATCAAGAGAGATTTATAGGGTATAGTTTTCAAAAAGGGAATACATACAGTATTATATTTTTAAAATGTGAAAAACTATTTTCCTTATGTTTCTGTGAGTTTTATTATTGTAAGCCAGAGTGGGGTAATTAGGCCTACCCAGTGGGCGTTTTACCCCACATGCGGGGTAAGAAGCCCCCTTTATTATTTTTTTTTAAATTGTCATTATAATAAGGTGTAAATCATAATGAATGGATATAATATATACCATAGATAGGCCTTAGCCTAAGATTTCAACAGAACTTTTTTCTTAAATTCTATTGCAAAAAATGTGGCTACAACAGGCAATCTCTCTTAAGGGGGGCAACTTACCCCACCTTACCCTAAATGCGAAAACTGTTGTAACTCTTGCCTTTGCTTAGGATGAAAGGACACAGCTAAATTAGGTCTTCAAAGTAGGGAACAAAGATAATCTCTCTCTTGAGCAACAAACCTTACGATGAGAGGCTCTCATCTCTTGACGTTATCTCTTGAGAAACGGCGCTTGCGAGGGAAACTGATCGATTCTTTCAAATTAATGGCTTTACGAATGTGAAAAAATTCAAATTGTTTATAATCGATGACACGCTTTGAACAATGGCACAAAACTGGAGTGTCAACAAATAAGCTCAGACTGCACCAATATTTTCTACGCCTACGTTGTAGCACGGGAAAGGGGAAAAAAAATCCCGCCTTGAGTTCTTTAGAGCAACACGACTGACTCATATCAAAACAATGACGACCATTTGATTTGATGAAGTACCACTTATGTTAAGGACAAACCACCTAATCTGAACCAGTGTCCGTGTGGTATGAATATCTATATAAATCTGTGTAAATCTCTCTCTCTCTCTCTCTCTCTCTCTCTCTCTCTCTCTCTCTCTCTCTCTCTCTCTCTCTCTCTCTCTCTCTCTCTCTCTCTCTCTCTCTCTCTCTCTCTCTCTCTCCCCCAGATCAAGAGTTCGAGTATGCTGAAGATAAATCGAGGTCTAGACAGAGGAGTGGAGTGGGAGGAGGAGTGGGAAGAGGAGGGGAAGTTAAGGGTGATGGGAGGAGGGAAGTTATCTGGGAAGACAGTCAGTATGTATATTAGTAGCGGCAGAGGCGGCGGAGGTGGTGACTGTGGCGGCAGTGAGCAAAGAAGCAACGAGCAAAAGAGAAAGGAAAGATAAATGAGAACCACACTCTCATCTCAATTTTTCTCTTCAACTCAGGTAAGACTTGACTTGCTTTGTCTGTAGCACGATCATGTATGTGTGTGTGTGTGTGTGTGTTTGTGTGTGTGTGTGTTTGTGTGTGTGTGTGTGTGTGTATTTACCTATTTGTAGTCTACAGGGCCGTCTCCATATCTACATTCATCCAGCCTTTCCTTCATTTGATGGACACTGCTCGGCTGCACCACTTCTTCCCACAAGCTGTTCCATGTGTTAACACTTCTATGTGGAAAACTATACTTTTTCAAGTCACCCAAACAGGTTCCTTTATTAAGTTTCTTTCCATGTCCTCTCAGTCCCTGTGTTCTCGCAGTAGAGAAAAGATCATCTCTATCCACCTCATCAAACTTATTTACCAACTTATACAGCGTGATCCTCTCTTCCTTCTTTGTTCCAGTGTCGTCAATTTTATCTCCTTCAATCTGTCTTCATACGTCATATTCGAGAGTTCTGGGACCATTTTAGTTACAATTCTCTGTATCCATTCCAACTTTCTGATATCCTTCTTTTTGTGAGGCGACCATACGTCTGCAGCATATTCAAGTTTTGGTCTTATCAATGTTGTTATTATTTTCTTCATCACTTCTTTGACCATAATATGGAATGATACCCTTATATTTTGCATCATCCTGTAGGTTTCTCCAAACAGCTTGTTTATGTGCTTGTCTGAGGATATTGTGCCTTGCATCGTTACTCCCAAATCTTTTTTTTCATGAACCACCTTTAAGTTTTCTTCTCCATCCTGTATGTTTTCCTTGGTCTTTTTTTACTTTTCCCCATTTCCATAACATGGCAATTGTTTGCATTAAATTCCATCTCTCATAACTGGCTCCATCTATACACTCTGTCCAGGTCTTTTTGCAGTTCTTCACAGTTTTCCTCCATCCTCACTTTTCTTTTAACTTTGCATCGTCTGCAAAAAGGCTCATATAACTTTTTATACCATTCGGCATATCATTTATATATATTATGAACATTATTGGTGCCAGAACTGAGCCTTGAGGAACTCCACTCTCTACTTTCCTCCTATTTGATTTATCTTCCCTAATCACTGTCCTCATTTCTCTTCCTGTTAAGTAATCCTTCATCCACTCGATAACCTTTCCGCCCAATCCTCCCCACTGCTGTAGTTTCCAGATTAAGAGGAAATGGAAGATTAATCCTCTTCTAAACCTCTTAATCCTCTTCCATTTCCTCTTAAGAGGTTTAGAAGAGAATTAAAAGGAAATGGAAGAGGATTAAGAGGTTTAAAAGAGGATTAATCTTCCATTTCCTCTTAACCTTTTGTGCGGAACCTTGTCAAAAGCTTTTTTTAAACAGAAATATACACAATCGGCCCGTGTGTGTGTGTGTGTGTGTGTGTGTGTGTGTGTGTGTGTGTGTGTGTGTGTGTGTGTGTGTGTGTGTGTGTGTGTGTGTGTGTGTATTTACCTAGTTGTGAAATACAGGAAAAGAGCCGCACTAGGCTCGTTCTGTCCCGTCTCCATAACGCTTATTATCCAGTTTGGCTTTAAATTGTGTGTGTGTGTGTGTGTGTGTGTGTGTGTGTGTGTGTGTGTGTGTGTGTGTGTGTGTGTGTGTGTGTGTGTGTGTGTGTGTGTGTGTGTGTGTGTGTGTGTGTGTGTTTCGTGCCCGATAAGATTACATATTGTGTGTGTGTGTGTGTGTGTGTGTGTGTGTGTGTGTGTGTGTGTGTGTGTGTGTGTGTGTGTGTGTGTGTGTAATTCACCTCTTGGTCTGCTGCGGGTCTCTCTCGAGACCCCTTTTACAAGAAATTAGTAGGGAGTCAAGATATAGGAATGTGTGTGTAATTGGGGATTTCAATTATAGGAACATAGAGTGGGAAACTTTATCCGGAGACCAAGAGGCACAGGATTTGTTAGATGTGATACAGGATAGTTTCCTTAAGCAGTTAATTAGAAGGGTTATGTATGATAAACACACACACACACACACACACTGGGATGCATTTTCCTGTGCCCCACCTTGGCCCTCAGGAGAGCTTATTCCCGTGGGCCACGGCCGCACCCAGCAATAATTTAATAATTAAAGAAAGCAATTAGTGACCTGACTAGAGTCACGCTGCTAATCCCGTTCATCCTTGGACCCGGGCAGCGCTTGGAGTGGAGAACGCCAGTCACACGCCAGCTCACGCTCGCTACACAACTGCAGGCGCTCTCTCTTTCTCTAAAGGTTGAATCCTCGTGTACGACACCCTGTGAACACTGCATAACAAGAATAGTAATAGTTATAATAATAATAATAATAATAATAATAATAATAATAATAATAATAATAATAATAATAATAATAATAATAATAATAACAATAATACAGGCAAGATGGTGACGAGAATGAAGATGGCGGTGATAGTGATGATGATGGTGGCTCTTCTCTCGCCACAACTCTCCGATGCTGCCAGTGTTGTAAGTACCGTATGGTGAATGGTGGTGATGGTATTGGTGATGACTATGAGGATGGTGACGTGTGTGTGTGTGTGTGTGTGTGTAGACCCGTCCACCCCAGGAATCTTTGTATGAAAACAATGTATCCCAGATGTTTCCCAAGTGTTTCGGGAAGCAGTTGATAAACAACTTGGATACATTCAGGAAATAATTGAGAAACATTGAAAGAGAATGTGTGTGTGTGTAATTCACCACGGCCTGATCACGAGTTGGGCTCGTAATCGTGAGCAGTTGGGGGTGGGTTCTGGAGCTGCCCTGTGTAGGCCACCCGGCCTCTTGCAGTTTCCCTATGTTCTTATGTTCTTATGAGGGTATCCAAATGTATCCCAGTGGTTTTTCGAAACACTTGGGAAACGTCTGGGATGCAATGTTGTTATACAAAGATTCCTGGTGTGGACGTGCCTTGTGTTTCACCCACGGACTGATCACGAGTTAAACTCGTCATCGCGACCAAGTACCCTCTCGATTAGAGCAGGCTCATTATAGTCGATCTTTGGGTACTGTTGGGGTCGGGGCCTTCACAGTTTCACACACCCCATCCCCCTTGCTCCAGGAGGGACAGTAACCACTTTTTGCCAGAGAATAAATTTTGGTGTGTGTGTGCGCGCGCGCTCGCACCATAACATAAGGTTATTTAAGGGAAGGGCAGCCATATGGCTGCAAATGAATAATGAAATACATATTCACAAAGTTAAAAAAAAAACTATTTTGGGGAATTAAATTTGATTTTTTAATTAAAGTGTAACAATAAGCACTACATGAAAATAGCAAATGTAGTGTAGTAAAAGTTATTTGTTTACGGGGTGACGTGTTAATATTTACAACGATGGGAACGGACTGTACTTGTGTGTGTGTCCTCCCTGGCTCGCGTGGACGTAACAATGTTGCAGTCTCTCATCGCTCTGTGTGTGGGGAGGGTACGGCGGCGGGGATACAAATCTCTCAAGCGTCACGTGGTGGTGGAGACTGAGGGTGAGGAGGCAGACTACCGTGTCCCTCTGTAAGACGTGTACGAGGTGCCGAGGTGCAGGGCCTCTCGTCTACTCCCTCAAGCTGTTCCCTCGGAGTGGCTGTGAGAGATGGTGGCCAGGCAGGTGAGGCGCGTGTGGGCTTGTGAAGGGTTCAGATGGCTCAGATCTGTGTGTGTGTGTGTGTGTGTGTGTGTGTTTATTACATTTAAGCTTTTTCTTTTTTTTTCTTTAGTTCACAGCGTTCAGTCGTGGATTTGAGCGTCAGGAAGAAATTCAGTCTACACGAGTGACTAGCGTAAGTTTTCTCTCTCTCTCTCTCTCTCTCTCTCTCTCTCTCTCTCTCTCTCTCTCTCTCTCTCTCTCTCTCTCTCTCTCTCTCTCTCCGTACTAATCTATTTAACTGAGACATGAGTTAAGTTAAGTATAGTTAAATAAATAAATAAGTCAATAGAAACAAGGATAAACTTAAGAATGAAAGAACAGACAAATGATATATTATACATCATATTCCTAACTGTGTGTTTGTGTGTGTACAGGGCCGCGGCTGGGAGTCCCGAGAGGTGCCAGGGAAGGTGTGGGTGTGCACGGGTCAGCCGCGGGCCCCCGGCACCACTCAGACCAGCACGTCGGATCAGATGGCGGCCTTCCTGCGGCTCTTCGCCTACCTCAACGGCAGGAACAACCGAGGTGAGGCTGACGATGATACTGATGATACTTCTGTTTTTGTTTTTTAGGTGGTGCCTGTAGCGCCGGTAAGCTTTCTTGAGGGGTCTCTTCGACGACCCCAGCCCGTTAGCGGCACAGGCTAATTTTATTTATAATGGCTGCCGTGATATATGACTCTTGCTTGGCCCACGCTAACCCCCGGTGCTCCTCTTGAACGAAGTCGCTGAAGTTAAGGTTGATTGAAGGTCTGGGTAGCATGTGTGTCATCTTCCGCCACTCTGCGATGGATTGAAAAATCAGTGTTTCGGTGGGACTCGAACCTAGGTCCACAGGCTCACCACGCCCGCACATTGACCACACGGCCACCGCCTCCCCACTGTTACAATTATTGCTATTACTACCACCATTATTCCTCCTCCTCCTTCTCTCCTTCATCGTCGTTCTAATCTTCCTCCTCCATCACTACTACTACTGCTACTACTACTGGTGAATCAAAAACACTGCCGCCACCAACCCCATCATCATTGTCTGGATACAAGTTCATATACGTATTCATTTTCCTTCTTTTTTTTTTCTTCTTTTCCCCTACTCTCTCTCTCTCTCTCTCTCTCTCTCTCTCTCTCTCTCTCTCTCTCTCTCTCTCTCTAACACTTCCCCGTTCACCCACAGATCAGCGGCTGCCTATGGGTGTCCCCGTGTCCATCGAGGCCCGGCCAGCACCAGACGGAGGCAAGGAGCTCAGCGCCTGCTTCTTCCTGCCTGAGAGTGTGCAGAGCAATCCTCCCACCCCCACCGAACCCCTCGTCTACCTGTCCACCCGCCCCGCTCTCACCATCCTAACCAGGTGAGAGAGAGAGAGAGAGAGAGAGAGAGAGAGAGAGAGAGAGAGAGAGAGAGAGAGAGAGATCTGTAGTGTGGAGATTAGTGTACTCGCCTCACGGCCAAGAGGTTACGGGTTCGATTCCCGGGCGGAGTGGAGACGGATATGCAGTCTCCCGAGTATGTGTGGGTGTGAGGTTTCAGCCGTACCCAGGGATCCGTCACTTGTGAGCTCCGAGCTCATTCGGGGAGGGTACTGGCTGACGATCGCGAGTCTATAGCGTGTCTATCGCGTGGTTAGACTATGGTGAATTACACACAATATATAGGGGAAGAAAAATAGACAGACAATGGCACATAAGTAAATTAACAGACAAACGCAGATAGACGTATAGACAAACAAGCACACAGACAAACAGATAGACAGGCAGACATAGATAGACACAACCAAGATACAGACAAAAGCAGACATAACCATAGACTAGAGGGATAGACGCAAATATAGCAAGCCCGGATCTACAAACAGACACTTTTCTCACCACCACCCCTCTCACCCTTCCATTGCAGGCGGTTCGGGGGCTTCGCTACTGACGAGGACACCTGGGAGAACGAGGCACGCGCCCTCAGACGATTACTCTCCGCGGAGGGGCAGCAGACGCGCACTGACCTACAATACTGGTGAGTTGTTACTACTACTACTACTACTACTACTACTACTACATTGCCACTACTACTACTACTACTTCTACTACTACATTGCCACTACTACTACTACATTGCTACTACTTTTATTAATACTAATAATAATAACAATAATAATATGCATATTGATTAATGTAAACTCTGCCTTCCCTGGGCGGCCAAACAAGGCAGCCGTCGTGGCGCTGCTCCGCCGCTCAACACCCCGGACCAGACGCTGCCACCTCGCCCAAAGTAGTGGCCACTGGCCAAACCCCCTCTTCACATGGCAGTCTGGTCCCCTTCAAATACTAGCCAAGCCCTCGCCATACACAGGGAATACACATTAGCTGTTAACATACTGTAGACACTAAAGGTTACTGTCCCCCATTGAGCTAAGGGGATGAAAGTAGCTTCCCAGGAGTACCCATTGATCGGTCCTCCGACCCCAAAGGTGAGCTCTTTCCGGGAGAATACTGGCTGACGATAACCAGTCCACCATGTGATCTGACCGTACCAGTCCACCATGTGATCTGACCGTGGGCAGACGACACCCCTCCCGTAATGCAGTGGAGCAAAAGACTGTCCCGAGATTCCGGTCTCACTCAGGACGAACATTTTTTTTTTCACTTTGACAAGGAGCGGTTACTGTTTTCCCTTGAGAAAGGGGATGTGGGTGTGGTGTGTGAGGTCCCAGCAGTACCTATGGATCAGCTAACGAGCTTCAAAGCTCTCTCCGCGAGGGTACTGGCTGGCGATCGCAAGTTCAGCACGCGATCAGGCCATTGTAAAAGAAACACACGCACACACATGTAGCAGGTACTGAGACCAGGAGTCAGTAACTTGTAATGCTAGAGGAGCTTTTTTTATCCTATAAAAATAATAGTTCTTGCTGAGCAGCAGTGCAAAAATTTGGCTCTCAAAAACAGACATCTACTTCACTAAAAACACCTAACTCGCATTGGCTGACGAAACCGTTTTCTTTCTAGCGTTTTTTTTTTTTTTACTAATTTGCTATTTCCGTCGAATATCACTGGTTAATTATGCATGAAAAAAAGCATATTAATAAGAAACAAAAACCCGCCAGAAATAAGAGTTTCGTCCTCACATGAAGCTGTAACGAGGGACAAACAAGCACTTTTGCCGCGCAAGGCCGTGGCGAGAGCGGAGAGCGTTGGGTGTTTTCAGATAAATACCGAAAAGATTAAGAGCGATGTGAAGAAATATTGCTTTACAGAAAGAACAATAAATTAATGGATTACGAGTATATTGCCGTCAAAAGAAGTCGTGTGTGTTCCCAACATAAAGTAAGGTTTCGTGACAGCAATTACAAATGGATATAACAAAACTAGGCTGTATAAATAAATTCATAAATGACAGATGGAATTCAATACCTAAAAAAAATAATCTATGTAATATATATAATGAAAAGTATAAAAAAGGTCTGACGGTGTATAAACAAGGGAGCAACAAGTTGCAGGTAACTGACACGGATAAATATTTAGGATATTTATCACTAACAATCACAAGACGGCGTCACTCCCTTCGACCCCTTTATATCTCGACATTTCGTCGTATTGTTGTACTCCGCCTCCCGCGGCCACGCGAGTTCCCCCACAAATTTCATGGCTATTTTCAGTTGCTTTAATCTCTACAATCTTCCCTTTGGTTTTCCGGAGGAATGGGTGAAGTTTAGTAGGAGGCAGAATTATGACAAGAGAAGAATAGTGGTAATGCAGGAGACAAGGAAGGATGCACAGAGCTAATCAACCGAAAAGGTGTCGACCGCCTGGTGAAGCTGTGGCGGTGGAACAACGCTGACACCCCACTCCTGTCTTGTCCCTGCCCCGCCTTGCTCACCTTCAACGACGCACGGCCGCGGCCAGCGGTGCCCCAAGAACACTTCACGGTCCCTCCCGGCACTGGCCACACGCTGTCACTGGTGGACACACGCAACACAGAGTAACACTCACACACGTTCACTCGCGCCGCCATGACAAGGACACTACGAGCTTAAATATTCATGATTACGAATAACTAATCTAGTAAAACTCGTTTATTCAAAGTTGTAATAGTTTTACCTTGAAATTTCCCATGTTCGCGTATCTAAAAATAATTTCTTCAGTGTAATATTATTTATTTTATATCTTATTTTTTTAGTATATACTCACTAATAAACATAGGCTACGTATTATTTCTTCAAGACACTGTAATTACTTTCATATTTTACATTTTTTTTTTTTCACTTAACAAGTAACCTATCTACAGACGAGTTTTCTTACTTCTCTTTCGATACTAGCCTAAGAAACTTTGTTTCTGTAATGTAATGATTCTTTTCTATGACAGGAACGCCTACGACCCTCCTTACAAGTTCTGGAACAGACATAACGAGGTGTGGCTGGTCAAGGCCTAGCCGGGCACTCCTCGATCGCATCGTGCAGGCCCAAGGACTCCTTGAATAGGCCGGTGGCGGACCGTGAAACTGATAAACTACTGTCCATCGATACATGATAACCGTACTCGTGGATTAGCTTCCTTGGCTGTACAGAGCAGTATTTAGAAATTATTGACCTTAGGTAAATGTGTGTGTGGGGGGGGGGGGTATTTTTGCGCATTTTGGGACGAATCATGCCCATTCAATACGGGCATGATTGCACTGCTACTGGATGTACTTATTTAATATCTGTAATCTTGTATGTTTCATAAATTCAGTGATCTTACAAATCTAATAAGCCTTTTTATTCCCATCTCAAACCCGTGTTTTTTCCCCTAGATAGGGGCTCCAACCTATTTGTTATTTACACCTAATACAGCTCAGATTAACATGATACATATTCAGAGCAATAACTCTTGAAAAGATTATCAATATGAAAGCTTAATAACATTAAAACAGTTAACAATGTGTGTTAATTTGTGGCAGGGTAAGGTTTGCTCTATCACCTTTAACCCCTTGCCTCAAGTAATTTTTTATTGTTCCATGGCGATTAATTTTACAATCATGTGACTAAACGAACTCGATCTGCACAGTTTTCAAGTGACAAATTTTGCATGGTCCTATGACTCACCCTTAGTTCAATTCCCACTGCTGACTGACATAAAATTTAAGACTTGGCACTACGTATTGTTTGAGCTAAAGGAAAAGGTGCAAGACAGCAAAGGTAATATGGCACTAGTAAACAGCAAAATAAAACGATAATGTATGAAAGGATAACACTGTACTGGGAAGAGGGGAGCTATGATAAGGTTGTCTGAGCAAATGGTAGTCATTGGTGTGGATTCATTGAAGGAAAGGTTCAGCAAAGGTGTGGTTTCATTGAAGGAAAGAAAAGTTCAAAGGTGCGAATTCATTGAAGGAAGGATTGACTGATTGATAGTCTATTGTTGCAAGTAAACAACAAAGAAGGGAGGAGCATGCCATCCCAACCCCCAGGCAGTACAGTGTGTGATTATACAACTAAGGATACATGTGAAAGTAGCACCAGGAAACTAACAAGATACAATGGTAGGGGACAAGTGAAGGAAAGCAAGGTGTGGATTCACTGAAGGAAGGAAAGCAAAGGTGTGGATTCATTGAAGGAAGGAAAGCAAAGGTGTGGATTCATTGAAGGAAGGAAAGCAAAGGTGTGGATTCATTGAAGGAAGGAAAGCAAAGGTGTGGATTCATTGAAGGAAGGAAAGCAAAGGTGTGGATTCATTGAAGGAAGGAAAGCAAAGGTGTGGATTCATTGAAGGAAGGAAAGTAAGTGTGGATTCATTGAAGGAAGGTAAGGTTCAGAAAGGTGTGGCTTCACTGAAGGAAGGAAAGCAAAGGTACGTGTGGCTTCATTGAAGGAAGGAAAGGTTCAGAACAAAGGTGTGGATTCATTGAAGGAAAGAAAGCAAGTGGGGGGCTCCCGTGGGGGTATATCCCCCCCCCCAAAAAAAAAGAAAAAAAGAGCAAGTGTGGATTCATTAAAGGAAGGAAAGCAAAAGGTGTGGCTTCATCAAAGGAAATGATACTGCTATCGCCGAATCGCTAAAAACGGATAGGTAAAGGGATAAATGGACTGAGGTGAGTGTAAGTAGTGAAGATGTGACAGAGGGAGTGTAGTGTATTCGGCCTGCAAGTGTCACGCCAGCAATTTGACGCTGGCTCAACAAGGGTCAACACTGCCTCACACGTGCAGACCCTTGATTTGCTTAATCAAGTAGTGGTGATAAGACGAGCCTGGGGGAGTGGAGAGAAGGCGCTCTGGTGTGGCAGAACAAGGACTGCCGTCCCTCTGCCCAAGACGGAAGCCTTTACACAATCCACGAGAGTGCTCAAATAGGCCCAGATAATGTGAGTGAATTTGTATGTACTTCTGAGTGATATATCTTGTCATTGTCTTAATTTGATTTAAGAGCTAAATGATTCAACGATGATTTATTGCCTAAGTGTAATTTTATTTTGTATTCGTGATTTTGAAGTGAAATAATTTTGTATTCGTGATTCTGAAGTGTGTTTCTTGTTCATTACAGGTTTGACCAAAAATAAATTTATTTCGTCAAAGACAGTTCATCATTCTACCTAGCCGCACCTCATCGGGCGTTAACAGTTACTATCTTGGGAGGAGTGGTGATTCTGCAGTACTGGGGGATAGGTATGCACTCAAGGCACCACAACACCTATGGTCATATAGCACTGATTCTGCAAGAGACCAGGAAAATTAAACACGCAAGTAACCTTTCCATTTATGTCGACGCTCCAACTACTCCAACAACACATGGTACTTTTTGGCAAGGCGGAGCGAGGCGGGGCGGGGCAAGGGCGAGGGCAACGCAGATCATAAATTAAGAAAAATAAAAACTACCCTACAGCATCACATTTATGAGCCCTTCTATCAACATTTTACTTGTACGTTAAGACCCAGTGTAAAAAGAAACCAAACCTCCTGCCAACTACAGTCTTACTTTAATCCAAATCATGCAAGCTACTTTCTACTTCACTAGTGGTTACTTTTTCTTAGCAGTGAGGCTGATTTCGGAATTGTCACTAAAAATTTTCCGTAAAACTAGCACACACAAACAGCTACACACAAAATGCACAACAAAACCTCCCACCCCAAAAATCAGACATGAGATCAGAAAATATTTCCCTTTCACTGACAGATTAATTAAGATGACATCCAATGCCCTCAAAATATTGCCACCACTAAAAAAATAAAAATAATAATAAAAAAATAAAAAAAAGCTCTATACTGGTGAAAGAATGAATGCCCTGGTTATACACTGATCAGTAACTAAAAAAAGTCAATGGTAAACACAAACTAAAAAGTAAACTTAGGATTTGTGAAAACCCAAAAAGAAATAATATTGACACATTTGAAAGTAAAAAATAAAACCATAAAAAATAAAACCAGACATATTACAACTCCTGAGGGCAAAGAACTGATACCAATAATAATAATGATAATTCCACATCCTTTCCCTACCCTACCCTGACCCTCTTCCGCTGCCCCACCTGGCCTGGCCCCCTCCCGGCCCCGCCTTGCCACAGCGACAGAATACAGGAAAGACATGGCCTGTTCTTGAGGATGAGTCAAATGCTACACACATCATACATCATCACCATCATCATCATTATTAGTGTTAGTGAATGTTCTTCTGCCTCCTCCACAGACAACAAACTGAAAAGAGGCACTAAATATTTGTGATAAGTAAATGGGAGGCAATTAATCTTAACAAGAGAAAAAAATAATAAATCACTCACTCCTAGTATAGCTGCAAATTAACGGAATGTTCTAAAAAATTGACGAGAATCTACATATCATAATGTAAGTGCTAATTATTTTTTCCTAACTTTGCATGGAAGGTAAAAATATTCCAATAACAGCAATTCTTTCAGACTTCCTTTACTGATTGATACGAACATGCACATCCCAACAGATATTTTCTTATGATTATCAAACAAATTAACTAAAGAAGTTAACATGTGGTTTCAACTTTAGAAATCATAAATAAAAAAAAGGCTAAAACAATCATTAACTGGCTGTTTTCATACCAAATTTCTTTGACTAAAATAAATGTGCACACAAAAATGTATGTACACATGGATATACATACACACAAACACATACAACCAGGCACTTGACAGATCATGAAATGCTTTCAATATATTACAATAAAAATTGATGCCTGGAAAGTAATGACAACTCGGGAAAGAACCTAACACAATAATAATAATAATAATAATAATAATAATAATAATAATAATAGTAATGGGTTCTATAAAATAAATGTGGAATAAACCTCTTTCCCACATGAGTACACACAAACACACATGCATGAATGCACACACACATACACATACACACACACATAAGATGTCCTACATCCATGAGTAAATAATGGCCATAACAATGATAAACTTTCAATACCATAACAAGTGATTCCTTTTGAAGTCATGCTAGAATTTGGACCATTCTCCTCAGTTATGCAAGTGATTTTTTTCTTTTGGAACCAAGACAATACCACCATCACCATCAATAATATTAGAGTACAGTGTCTCACAGTTCTACCTTTCAGGAATTTTTATAAGTGAAGGGTGAGCAGAGGTGAAGGGAGGGCTGGGCTGGGAGAGGAGAGGGAGGTGGGACAGAGGGGATAAAAACATCACAGTCACCTAGCTAAGACATAATATCACCTGAAACGCACCACAGTTACCGAAAGAGAGAGAGAGAGAGAGAGAGAGAGAATGCAGTAGCAGCAGATTAAAAACGCACTCAGTCAACCATTAACGCAACAAATGATGCTCACAAATATGGCAATCTTAGTAGCAGTAGCAATAATAATAATAATAATAATTATAATTGTTGAAGTAGAAATAATAATAAGTATGTACACGCGCCAGACTAGACTAGACCACATACAGTCAATTCACTTGCTCTCACATGCAAGAATAGACGAACGAATGACACTAAGTTAAATTAACGCGAAAAACTGCAGCGTATCGTCACCAACAACGCAGATGAATATGTGAATACGATGAGCAAGTGAACAACCAAATAATAAAAGTAAATGAGGAAACAAACGGTGTGGTCAACGCAAATAATTACCTAATCGTTTGAGCAAAATAACGCGAATGGAATCAAAATTGTCTATAAATAATAGTAATAATCTCAACCATTTCGCCGATTAACCCTAAACTTACGCACTGTAAATTGGCAATGTTCAGAATCACGTGAGCATTGAGTTTATGCCGCGACGACTAACCGGATAAACCCCCATTGCAACTCCCCGCTACCCTCATAAAAATATATATATACGCACTCTTATTTACAGAAAAACGCGCAAAAGACGACAATTACATGCCAGAGTAAAATTAACGCATCCCACGCCGGGTGAATCTCAAGAAGTGATGTAAAAACCGCGAAGACAAAATCTGCCAAGTGACAAATGACGAATCTTTTACAAGTGACCGCAGGCGACAGAGGCAGCCATTTAGGAAACTCTGCCGCAACTTGAAATGTAAAATAAAATGCATGACGGGTGAAACAAAATCGAGGCAAAACATGAATAATCACAAAAAATATACTCTTCTGGCCGACTGCTTTTTGGAATACAACGCACCGCACGACCCAATAATTCTGCCAACTACTGCGAGCAAGCAAGCAGAAGAGAAAGAGAGAGACCTACAATCCTATTTATCACATAATGAAGAGGGGGAGAGAAGAGAAGATTGAGGAAGGTGGGGGGGGGGAAGGAAAGAGTGGAGGGGAGGGAACAGGTTCACTATACATACATATAATTTCTCCTCTCACTAATACACTTATCACAGTTGAAAGAAAAAGAGCAACAACTATAATCATAACAATTTGTACACATTAGGGAGACTGGAAGAAAACAAGTGGTGATGGTGGTGGTGGATTAACCTGGCGAGTTAAAACAACAATAAAATCCAGCACCGATTGACACCGATTGACCAACTGACCGAGTGGCTGATAATTATAATTTTCCTCATGGCTTGGGGCTTCCTACTGGACACTGCTGACCAAATCCATATCCTTTATCATCGTCACTGTCATCGTCCTTCTTTCCATCGCTTTTCCAGCCAAGAATTAACATTAAGACGAAATAATATATTACTCAAAATTAACTGATTATCAACAATAATTATTTGTACTAGAACATCGGCAATAATGAGCAAAAAAATACAACATACAATTAAAAGTAAACCCTATCTTCTATCAACAACTGCGTAAAGGGAGAAGGCATTATTAACATTAGCATTCACATCACGGAAAAAATTATGCAGTGTCAAACTAACCTAACAGTCCCTAACTTATTAATGACTAGTCAATAAAACCATGAACTTGGCCTCTCTGCCACTGAGCATGATGGGGAAAAAACAGGTAAACGAAGAAAAGGCAAAAAAATATACTAAGACCCGCTTTTAAAAACTCAAATTCGCCATGACACGAATTCCACTCAAGATACACGCACGCATTCACCCGCCTATCACTCTGGTAATAATAAATAATAAAAGTACACAATGGAGAGCAGCACATCACACACCACCTCCTCCAGAGCCCCAAGATGGAGCCAATCAACATCTTTCTTTGAAGGTAGTAGGAATCCTTGAGTTTGTGCAGGAAAGTGCAAAACTCACAGGCTTGCGTGCTCTGGTAGAGGTGATGAGGATGAGCCACCGTGAGCACCCTCCCAACTCCTAACTTTTGGCCTAACTTGATACGAGCGACATTGCAAACTCTGACTGACTGACTGACTGACTGACTGAGCTCTCCCTGCAACCCACCCTGTCCCTAATCCTACATCTTTCTTACCTAAGCGACGTACACTGGCTGCCCCGTGGCCCCGGACCCTAACAATTTGCCTAGCAGCTACGGAGAGGAGCATTGAGGCGAAGACCTATTGTTGTCCCTGTGAACGCGGCGAGAGGAATGGACTGGACGCCCTAACAAGAATTTAATGCTTGCATGCTAGCTAACTTGCTCGCTTGCTTGTGTTTGTCTGTCTGTCCCCTGCCTAACCTGCCTTCGTTCCAGCTGGACTGTAATCGATAGACCGCCAACGATGGGCTTGGCGTCGTCGCAAGCTCACATAAACCTGAGCGTGAAGTGTAAGAACCACGCTCATATAACTCACGCATGTAACACGCTGTTCCTTTTGTGTCCAAGTAGTCAGCCCCAAGCCACGGTGTATGGATGTAAACAGTGTGTCTGTGCACTAAAGACATGCATACGTGTGTGTGTGTGTTTCAAAGGCAACATTCAACAACAGTGGATAGCAGTTACACCATTTTTCTTTTCCTTTTTCATAGGGGGGAGGGACTGGTTTCATGTGTGAGGTTCTTGTGTTGCCTCGTTCAGTCCCCTGCCATCCCCAGGCAAAGGTTGATTGTTTGGGTTGTTAAAGGAAAGGCAGGCCATGTCAGATCCGAGTTAATGCTGGCTGCGCAAACTATTACTTCTTTTTATCAACACTAGCATGCACAAAGTGTGTTCACAAAAGAGCGAACGAATAAACCAGTTGACTTCTTTGCAAAGGGAAAGAAGGGGGAAAAGGGGAATGAAGTTTTTGTGTAGATGAAAGTATCTTAAGAAAAGGGATTATGAAAGATGAGGAAGAGGGGGAGGGAAGAGAAATATAATGCAATAATGGGTATCCAACGATATCTTTAAGGCACAGTCTAGGAAAACAACAACTGAACAGAGCAGCGGCCCACTCCAGGCTGGCAAGGTCTCCCCTACAAGACCAACCTTTCAAGATAATAAAAAATGTTAATGTCTTGGGGAAAGAGGAAGGAGGATGAGGAAGTCAAGAAGAAACAGGTTAGTGGTGTAAAGAAAACAGAGATGGGAAGAATAATGCAACATGGATATAGATATACACCTTCTGACCCTAATGTTACACTAGAAAATAATAAAAGGGTTAAAAATTATTACAGGGAAGAATTGTCAGCATTTACAAATACCAATGCTCATTACTTGTTTCTTTTCTTGATGCTTTCCAAGACAGCTTGAACACTGGCCAGGCTCTCGTGGGAGGGATGATTTAGTAGTGGTGGCCATGGTGTCCTACCCTGGTGGTGGTGGTGCATCATCCTTTCTCCTCCTTAATGAAGGGCAGCTTGAGTCCTTCCGATGTGTTTGAAATGACACCAATGAAACCGACACACCTGTCGCAGATCTTGACATATACACAACAATTGCTGACTGGCTGACTGGCATCACCTCTTGTTGCATCACTCCCACACGCATGATGGCCTTTAGGGTAGTTGTTCTGTCTCAAACAAGATGGTTTGTGCAGCCACACTGGTAGACAGACTGCTCACCAGAGTAATTTTTACTTTCCCCCCCACACATACTTCTGACCGCTTGCCTAACCAAGAGACACAACAGGAGTGCTCTCGTCCATGCCGTTGGTCAGGAGCTGTGGTGGTGGTGGCGAGGTGGCCTGTCCAGCAGCTGCCTGGCAAACAACCAAGACACAAACAGATGGTAACAAGAGATGTGAAAAGTGGTGACATACTGGCTGAGGGCATGCAAGAGACACCGCAAATAACAACACTACTGACAGTATTTTGTCTACAAATACACCAAACAAACTGCTACAGGGGCGACAGGGACATGCACGGGGCTCAGGCTCCTGTGCCCCGGCACCCCCATGTCGCCCCACAAAATTTGCCGTTCCAAAATATGTTGAACCCAGAAATATTTCGTGCCCCTGAAGGGCCCTAGCTTGCCCCCGATGGCCCTAACCTGAACCTAGCTGAGAAACCAATATTGACAACTGAACTGCCCCATAACAGCCCCATCCTACTGCCCTATACCAAATTTCCAAATGTAAAAACACGCCGCTGAGCCCCGCGACAAGAACAAAAGTGTCCTGCATGTATAGAAAGTTGATATGTGTGGCTACGGCCCGGCCACTCCTCGGCCCTTAACCTACAAATTTTGTGTGTGGGGCAAGACCCCGGCTCCCCGGACCCCGGACCCCGCTGAGGCTCCCCATGACGGCTGCCCAACGCAGCGACAGCCTCCAGCACATCCCAGCAGTGATGACATGTATTGCACAGTAGTTACCCACTTGTCATCAAGGAGTCAAGTGTAGAAGTAGCAGTAGTAGTCATAGACTCTGAGAGGAAGTGATATTTAACTTACTTTGCATAACAGTACAAAAATCAAAGAAATCACTATGATCACAGTCGTTTCCATTAAGTCCTATGTGTGCACGGGAAAACAAAGTACAGGGCGGCCTCAGTCCCACACCCAACCCAGGGGGACCCGGGCCATGCGTGGGACAGAGAGCGCCCCGGCAAGGCACAGTACAACCACCAGCCTGGACACCATTCATCATCATCACCCTCACCATCTTCATCAAACTAAGACAAGTTGGCAGGAGCAGCAGGGCAGAGTGCCCCGAGGACCCCCTGCCCTGACCCACCCCGCCCAGGAAAAGTAGCACCATATTGGGGTAGTGGTGAGGGTGAGTGAGGTCGACGGCCCCGGGCTGGTGGATACTGTTGTGAGGCACACACTGCCCGCGCCCCGGACGCCCCGCACGCCCCGCCGGGGGAACGCTACATGACCCGTGACTGGTGAGAGGAGGAGGTCATGGTTGGCACAGGAGACTTACAGTAGTGATGATCATGTAGAAAATAAAAGCTTCCAAGTATTTACATATCTTACACATTACAAACTAACCACTAAAGGTGGATTAGGGCGGGGATGACGGCGGCAACATTGGCGGGACGGACGGGGCAACGGGCAGCCTCTAAGTGGTGCACCCACACAGCTGCACACGCCCACCACTGCAGGCGGTGCACAGGAGGTGGGTGGGTGTGGTGGTGGTGTTATGGTGTGCTGGGGACCGACGAACTCCCTCCCGGCCTCCCCCCACCCACCAGGGGCGAACCACCCCCCTCCCTCCGCCTCCCCCCACCCACCCTAGACCGCGAAGTCCCTCCCACGACGGCACGCGCGCGGCAGCCACTCCCTGCCTAGCCCCTACCCTTGGCAAGCAGCCCTCAGGCAGTTGGACCAGGGCGTGGCTGTGAGAAGAAGATGCATCCCTCCCCCCACCCAGGCTCACTCCGGCTGTGGCCTCCTAACACCGTGCGCCGCAGAGCTCGGCCAGGACGCTAACTCCCTCGTCCTGGGCTCTGGTCTTCACACAGGAGCAGCATCACCTGTTGAAGGAGAGACAAACTCTAGCTCACACAACAGAATTACAATGGAGACATTATTATACACATTAATGCAATATGAAAAGAAATCATGAAGAGAAGCACAAAAATGAGGTAATAAAAACTATCAGTCAGTCTCACCTGCTCACACTCCATAGTGCTGAGACAAACGTTCCTTGAGGGGAGGAGGAAACTGCTCGGTGAAGCGTTTCCAATTGTCCTCGCCCACCTGCTCCTTGAAGCAGTGTAAAATCTACCCAGGAAGACAAAAAAAAATGTGGTAAAGCTCCAATAAAACTAACAATGCATTTCTATATTTTCAACACACACACACACACATAAATTCACAACATGACATACATCCAATCCTACACTTCCTATCTTAACCTCACACATGATGAAGACATGATAACTGGCTGAGTTACAGCCAAGGTCTCAGATTATTGACCTTGACCTTCCCTTCCTCACTTCCTTCCCTTTACAAAGAACATATCAATCAAAAGAAGCCTTTCAAGCAAAGCAGTGACTATACCATTAGGAGAAAGTCATCATAGAATGTTAGTGAGGACAGAGAAAAGCAGCCCCTGTAACCAAGTCTCAACTCAGCCTACCTACATGCAGTCACCTGGGATACTACCACACACAACCCAGCTCCTATCAAACACACGTACCAACACCCACTGACTTATTACATACAAACACCTCCATAGCCCACTCATACACATGTAGCAACACTTTCCAGCATACAAAACTACAAACCTTGTGGAACATCTCCTTCAGGTCCTGCTTGGGGTTGATCCAGGAGGCAATGGCATCACAGAAGAAGATGAAGTCCTCCACCACTCCACCGGGGTTCACACTGATCATGTTGCAGACCCCACGGAACGCCGAGTCCTTCTCTTCGTTGTCACGTATGTTGCGCAGTGAGATGCACCTGTGGTTGTGTGTATGTGTGGGTGTGAATGTGTATGAAATGGGTTTTGTTTTAAGTATATGTGAGTGAGTGAGTGTAAATAGTGTTGGATTTGTATAGAGGAATGGAGTGAGAGTGAGTGGATGGATATTTTGGTGTGCATTGGTGTTTGCAGCGTGGGATAATATTTGTTTTGTGTGAGCGTGTGTAAGATAAAATGAGGTGAAAAGTAGGTGACAGGCGAAAGTGCACAAGGGCATGGTGGGAGAGAATTTGAGAGATGAGGAAAAAGGGGGAATGGAGGAAGAGACAACAGAAAGTGGATTTGGTATTGATGCGAGTGGAAATGGATGTGGCGGTGATGACGATGGAGGTGGTGGGGAGTGGGGGGAGAGAGGATAAAGTACGGATTAGCCTAACCGATCTGAGGCAGCCTCCACAAGGGGCTAAAATAAAGGACGAAAATAAAATAATGAGAATAATAAGACACACACAGTGACAGAACACGTCTCCACGCAAACCTCCATTGGACAGAGTGTTGTTAATTTGACTCGTTATCATTTTATTTTGAACGGGGCGGGGGAGGGGCTGTTTGTTAATGACTATAACATTTTCTCGCTCTTTTTTCTTCTATCTCCTTTCATTTTTACAATTATTTTTTTTTAGGCTACAGTAGTTGTATGTTTAAATGTTCTCTCTGGACACAAGGACTACAGTCTACCCAAAAAAAGGAAAACGAGTCAGCCATCGGAATAATAAGAACAATAATAATAATAACGGCAATAATAAGAATAATAATAATAATGTACAATTCTACTATGCTGCTGCTGCTGCTTCTACTAAAAGTCCAAAGAGGTTTGTATGGAAGGTGAACAGAACAGAAGGGGAACTCAGGGGGTAGAAGAGTAACTCCACACTTGACACAAACACAGCTCCACTCAACTCAGCAGAATGGGGGGAAAACTCAGGAATCCTCTCATACCATGCTTGAAAAAGAGAAGCCAAGGGACAAGGCAGGGTTCGGAGGGGCATGGAGTGTAGGGGGATCATGAATGGAGTGGAGACAGAGAGCTTTTAAAGGAAGACATAAGAAACACTGGTAAATGTTTTAGACTGAGTATTCTTCAGGGTGGAAAGACAAGAGAAAGACCAGCTGCTTTAGATTTGGTAGTGATAACAGTATGAAATGCAAAACGGTGAAACTGGAGAGAATGGAAGCAAGGAAGAAGAGGTGACGAAGAATAAATAAACTCGAGGGAGGAGATATTAGGAAAATCAAAAGAAAGATTGGCAGTTGGTCTATGCAAAATAGTAATGTGTATAAAAAAGAAACAAATCAAAGAAAAAGAGGTGAAAGAAACCGGGGTGGGAGGTGAAAAAGAAGACACAATAAGGGAAGATAATAAAGAATAAAGCAAATAGTATTGGGCTATGTGGAAAGGATGCAAAAGAAAAAGTAAGAGCTGAAAGAAAAGGGAAGAAATACTAACAAAGTCATGAAAGTCTGAGGACAGGAAAAGACAACAAGGACTGAAACAAATCCAAAGGGTGTGAAAAAGATAAAAGAGGAATGGGGAGGGACAGGCAAGGGGGCGAGGGTTAACACTTTAAAGCACGTATATATATACACGCGACTTTCTCTTACCAAGAACTATGACAAATATGTGAAGCCAAGAGGAATATAGAAAAATTAACTCACAAAGCTTACGGTGCAGGGGAGAACACGCTTTGTGGGGGAGGGGAACCACTGAACACTGAAGCAAACACATAGGGAACACAGGGAGGGAGGAAGGGAAAGGTGATTTGGTTCAGGTTGGATGTGTGTTATGATTACTATAGGGGAGGGAGAAATGAATAGACACACACACACACACACACACAAACAAACAAACAAACAAAACAAAAAAATAAATAAATGAATTGTATTTTCTTCCATTTCTCCATGTGATTCTCTCTCTCTCTTACACATTCATGCTCTCTCAAGCCCACCAGCACACACACACACACACACACACACACACACATATCCACACAGGAAGGAAGGGTAGATAAGTGGGCAGGATGGTAGGGAGCAGAGATAAACAATCACATATACACATACAAAACAAAAAACACTACTGCTTAGAAACTTAATGAAAAAAATAACAAAAAAGATGTTTAACTAAATAAGGTTCTCATATGGAGATAAAAATCTAAAATAAAATATAAAGAAATAAAATGGGTCAATACTAGTGAACTAACTTTCTAGAAAAAAAAAAAAAAAAAAAATCAACAATAATAATAATAATAATAAACAATTACACCTAAAAATATCACTAAAAAGGGAGAGAACCACACACACACACAGAACCACTACTGGACTAGGCAGAACCAGGCACGCTGACGCCTGGCCTGGCTGCACCGTGGAGGAAGGAGTTGATGCGGCTTGCTTCGGGCCAGAGGAGAGCAATAAGGGTACAGGAGCTGAATGGTGGCACTGTAGTGAGTGAGGGGGAATGATGGTGCGGCAAGGCCAGGCGACAACGCTACACCCACACCATGAGCTGACTACCAGTGTGGGGCTCAGGCTGGGCAGCGGGCGTGAGGGTGGGGCGGGGCAGGGCAGGGCTGGACTCACCTCTCCCCCATCTCTCTCTCTCTCTCTCTCTCTCTCTCTCTCTCTCTCTCTCTCTCTCTCTCTCCAGCCAGAGTGGGTACCCAGGTGGCCATAGAACCCCCACAGATACCCACAGCTGCCCGGGGCTGGAGACAGGCCCCGAGGTGCCCCGCCGCCAGCCAAGCAGCCCCCGCACCCTGCTGCCCAGCCCAGCCTGGTACTACAAGAGTTAAATATGCCCAAAAAATTGTTTTCAAAGAACTGACTATTTGCAAATTTACTGACTGAAAAAATGTTATGATTTTCTATTATTTTCTTTTTGTTTTCAATGTGATTGTTAGAGGCTTTAATGTAAATAAATCAAATTAATGGTATTTATGTAGTATTAATAATAATAAGATAATAATAATGAAAAAAAATTGTAATATAGTAGTAGGATACTGTAAACACTGAACTGTGGAGATCAATGCTAAAATGGAAGATACAACTGAAAACTGAGGGTTTACACACCACTGCCTGATAAACTGTTGCAAGAGGGGAGCCACTTCATTGGGACACACATAGCCTAGGCGTCCAATTGTTATGGCTAAAGAGCACAGCAACACCCAGGAAAAAAAGAAAAGAAGAAAGAAAACCATGACATAATGATAATAACAAACTATGGGGGAAATTGGTAACAATAATAATAATAATAACAATAATAATAATAATGATAATAGTACTAATAATAATACTAATAATAAAAAATGAGAAACTGAGTGACAAGGCAATAATGATACAAAATCATTAATTACTGATTAAAACATCAACAGTATAAATATATATAATATATAGATATCTATCTATATAATAAACTGGACTGCTTTAATATACCTCAAGTGTAGTATACAAAGTGAATCACTTTAAAAAAAGACTGCAAACTAGTGACACAATCATTAAATAACCAATATAGCAGTAATAATAATGGCAATAATAATAATAATAATGTCAAACAAGTGAAAAACTGTCTGAGGCTACAGGGCAGGCTGCCTACACTGGGGAGGGCCCCAGGCCAGCCTGGGGGGGAGACCCGGGGGCCCAGCTGGGTACTGTATTTTACACAGAATGGCTAAGAGGATTACGTACTTTTCTAAAAGAACAAGCATCAAACTGGCCACTCTGTAAGGCATACTGATGAAGTTTAGTAAATCATTTACCTTACTTAGGACATACTGTGTGTTGGGGAGGAAGAGGGGCACAGCTACAGGCCAGACACACCAAAAACATCCATTAATCTAACTATTTCCAACACTCAAAATAAACCTTTATCTATATAACCCAATCAAGTTGCAAGTGAAATAAAATATATTCAAAACTGAAAACCTCGGCTGATGCCTGGCCTGAGGTGTTCCTGCCTCCTCCCTGTGAGTCAGGACAAGGTAGTGCAATACTGGACAGCAACACTTGTGGGTGACAGTGACAGGGAGGTGGTGGGGAGATACACTGTCCATGTGTTATCTTGGGTGGAGCAGACTGTTGGGGGCTACACAGGGTGGTGTGATGGTATAGTTTGGTATACTGACATATGATTGTGTTGTGTGGTGTAATGTATGTGATGGTATGATGCAATAAGATGCTTTATTGTTGTGTAGTGTTATTTCCTGCTGTGGTTTGATGTGGTATTATTATGGCAAGGTAATGTGTGGAGTTGCATGATATTGAAATGCAAATGGAGAGGTGGTCTAGTGGTGCAAGATGGAATTTTTTTTCTTAAATATGTAGCAAAGAGGCAGAGGAAGCTACAGTCTAAGTATTGCTAGTGTGGATCATCCCCTTAACTTGGGATGCATAAACTGTAGCAACAGCAGAGCAATAGGTTAAGCTGTGACAGTCTACTCTGGACTAGTAGAAACCGGGTCTTGATAGCTGCAGGTATCCCATTTATTCTTAAGGTGACTGAACTACCTTGTCCCTTCTTAGCACTAATAGATTTTAATGAGTCACCGAGGCACAGATTCCCAGTACAGACTGGCTGCCTATCGATGGAGGGAGATGACAGTAAACGTTGACATGTCCATCACCATTTTCCCACACAAGCAGGTTGGTGAGTCAAGGAAAGTCTCAAGAAATAAAAGTTCAATGGTGGGCATAATATCACCCAGTACAAAAGACTATGCAATGTTTATGTATATTTTAAGTTTTGTCATCCAAAACCATGATGATGACTATGATTCCAACACACAATTGTCACAATGAAAGTCTGAGGTGGAGTCCTTGCCCCCCTTCTCCCCCCAAAATGCTCATTCAATCCTGTGCTCCACAGGTGGGGAAAACACACCAAAAGATGGCGGAAAATAACATCAGAACCTTCCATGTCCTGCCAACAGCCTTCCTGCCTGGGAGTCTGTGCCTGACTGGGACAACAATACAACAACAAAACATGGAATGGGAAGGAACTTTATGGGGAGAAGACAGTTAAATATGTATTATATATATGCTCTTTACTTTACAATTTTGGTTCAAAATTTAAGAAAACAAATCACTAATGTTAATAATAAATTAATTTACTTCAAATTAATTGACTACGACCCCACCCTGGCAAAAATAATTGATGTGAATCAATATATACACACAAAAAATCATAGTTCATAAACTACTGTCATTTAATAAAATCAAGGTGACTTAGGGTGAGAGTATGAGGGTCACTAATATCTGATTATATAAAATCAAATAAACAAAGGAATATGCAATGGTCGTTGGGTAGGAGGGACAGGCAGTGGGAGGGGATTATGTGACGGATGGTGCTGGTGGGGGGGTCTGGAGGGGATGAGGTGTGAGTGGGCAGATGAGGAGGGAGGGAGGGTTTACCTGTGTTCTCAAGCAATGTCTTGGGTGTGTTGGGCTTGTTGATAATGAAGATGAGGTCATTAAGCACCAAGTTGATGTACACCCTCATCTCTGGGCCTGCAATGGAAACATGAGGACCAGAGATTATAAACAGAAGGACAAAAAAAAAAAAAATAAATAAATAAATAAATAAAAATAATAATAATAAATAAATCTCACGTGCACACACACACTAAGACATAAGACAGGTAGATTTTCTCTCTCAAAAACACACACACATACACAACTAGGTGGATACGTAAACACACACAGATACCTTCTCCATAATGCAGTGGTTAGCACATTTGCCTCACAACCGAAACGTCCCAGGTTTGATCCCTGGCCAGCGAAGAGACAGATAGGCAGTCTCCTTTAATCTGTGCATCCTATCCACCCACCAGTTACTGGTTTACTGTGTGTCAGTGTGGCATTGTGTCCTGTCTATAAGGTGTGTGTGGGTGTGAGGTTTCAGCCATACCCAGAGATCCATCACCTGAGCCCCAAGTTCATACGGGCAGAGTACTGACTAGTGATCAAGAGTCTATCAAGTGGTCACACCATGGTGATTTACACACACACACACACACACACACACACACACACACACACACACACAGACTCACCAAGCTTGACTGATATCTCCCCAATGGCCCAGGTAGCATTGTTGCAGACTGATATGAGTTCTGGGTTGAGGTTCTGGCCAAGTATCGGCATAAACTCAGCTGCATGAAAGAAATGGAAGGGAATTAAGGTACAGAAGGCCAAGAAGAGGAAAGGAAGGGAAAGAAGTGATAGGAAAGAGAAAAAAATAGAAGTGACAAAAAAGTGGATAGAGGAGAAAGACAAAAGTGAAAAAAACATTTGGTTAGGAAATTATATTGTAACACTCTCTCCAGCAACCAGACTTTGCACATGAATTTATTTCCAATCTTTACATAGAAAATATCAATTCAGTCTTAACTGATAAATGTACACCCAACCTAGTATATCTTTTTTAAAACAGTGGAAAAAGACCAACTTTAAAAAGAAGAATGGAAAAAGATAACTGCACTTTAACACTTCCATAACACACTAATAAAGAACATCAACCTGATCATGTCATGCACCTGTAAACTTTGTAAATTTTTTTTTACAGACATGCTACTATAGTCAGTTTCACCAGAGCTGGCGGGCCTACGACTTCAAAGATGGACTCGCAGACTTGGTATCATTGCTTGAGTGACGATACAGCACACTCATTGGCCAATTCTTAACTTGTTCTAACGTGCATAAAACTGACTTTGTATTCCTACCCAAATCCTTTTTGAGTAGTAAGGTAACAGATTGCACCGAAAAAACTAATGCAATAATATCTTCATCAATTAGTATGTGCTTTATCAATGAGCGGTGCAGAGACCGTCACCCAAGCAGTGATGCCAAGTCTGTGAGTTCACCCCTGAAGGAAAAAATCTGCCAGCTTTCATGGAACTGACTATAGTCATCCTCTCTCTCAATGTAATGAGTGTTCTGTCACTTAGATACCTTGGAACCACAGAAAGACACTCTTTTACTTTATTCATGTGTTTGTAGATGGTTAAGTTATTACCAATCACTACAAACATTACCTACAACGCATACAAATACATATACACACACACACACGCACTCTTGACTGGTTGGGTTTAAGATGGTGTGGATGAACCAAGTCTGAACTGAGAGCAACCATCTACTTACATATACATGGAGCCACATACTGGAAGCATGCTTTGGTCAGGTCACCCAGCAGAGCAAACGAGCTTTGTCTAACCTCTGGCATGGGGTCCTGTTAGAAATTGGCACAAGGTTAGAACTTAGGGGCTCCCAGGGTGTGGATAACGAATTAATCTTCATCTAGGAAAAAAAATCATGGTCTTACAACTACCTAGGATTTAACAACGCAAAAAATATATGAAGGAAAAAGTATTAGGAAGGGGTTGCTCATCTTGACTTAAAACTTCTACCTACAACCTGGATTAGTTCATCATTAGCTAGGCAACTTAATTGTGAGAGGATGCAGGAGGTTCATCTTTTAAGACTGTTGCATTCACTTGTTTTCCTCCATCACTTGCAGCTCTGAAACACAACACTCCTCACCAAGACAGTGAACACACTTTCTTGTGCTCTGAGGCGTGTGCATCCAGGCCACTAGTCATGATGGAAAAACAAGCACAACCCCAGATATAAACTCTGTGGTTGCACCCTCACACATCAGCAGAATAAGACAAAATAATGACAATGAATACAAAACAAAGCCACCTCAAACTTGACCAATGCTTCAATCCCATTAACTTCGCAAATATGCCCTTCACTCATCATTAGCATCCACAGGCAAGCCATGTTCCCCTCTCCTAATCAGGCTGCATGTGGTCAATGGATGCTTGGAGAAGTTAAGTCCTACTGGTGGATGGTGGGCTGGTGAGGACAGGGCTTATTGTTGAAATTAACATGAATAAAGACTAACTATAAAGCGTACTAGAGGTTACAAGAGGTTTGCATGCACTGGGCCGCCTGACTCACCTGCATGGCCTGGTAGAGGAGCTGCATGATGTTGGACTGCTGCACGAGTTGGCCCACATGTCCGTTTAGTCCCTCAGCCAGCCCGGACAGAAGGTCAAGGGAAACGATCATGAAGTCTTTGTCAGCCGCCTCAAACTGGCCTGGGTTCTGAGCATGTGCCTGGAGAGAAGGAGAGATGGAGGTTAAGGTGAGAGAGATGAAGGTTAAGGGTGAAGAGAGATAGTTAGAGGTTAAGGGTGAGAGGAGAGATGGAGGGTATGGGTGAGAGGAGTGATGGAGGTAATGAAATTATAAGGAAGTGCCTCTGATGTAAACAATAAAAATAGCCACCCCAAACAGTGCACTTCCCTGGAACTTTCCAAAGACTCCTTCTCAACAACAGGTGTGGAATTCCTTAATGCTACAAGAGTAATCATCCATCACTATGGATGGATGTGGTTTGTTTATAGGCAGCGAGGGTGCTCAATGCTCACCAAACTGTTGGGTTCTTGAGTGATCTAGATTCATATAAAGGAGGAAGAACTAGAGAAAATGGATGTCAACTAGTTTACCTTCCATAAAAAATAAAAAAAACTTGTCAAGTGTTGGAAAAGTGTTGAATTTCGTGGTAAAACTTGTCAGAAAGTGTTGTGTTACGAGGTGCTGGGTACTCACCATAGTCTGGTTGAGGGTCTGCTCCACCAAGGACACACACCGCTGGTACACGGGGCCACAGTACGGCAGGAAGCCAGACTGCAGAGCCGTCGCTACACTGGACAAACACTGAAATAAAGGAAAGTTGTTGATTACTCCGACTCTTCAGCGTGTATCTTTATAACTTTCAACAACCAGACATGAATAAGTAATTTAACAAGGTAAATGGGAAAAAAAATGAATGAAAAGGGATTCAAATGGATGGATATTGCAATGTTTTCAGATTACTGTACTCTGCATACTGTACTCTCCAGTTTCTGACCCCAAAAAACTTCAATAATTAACAGTTATCAATAACTTTAATTGAATAGTGTAATTTGCATGAGTACGAGTTTTGGGGTGTGAAACCGTTGAATATGACAATCTGGCAATGCAGGGATAAAAGCACTGCATCCATGTTAAGAGTAATGGTATAAAGGAAAGTGATCTGCCGCTACCAAGCCACCACGGACACCCACCTCCAGCAGGGGGAAGAGGTCCTTGTCTTCATCCTTAAGAACGTTCCACTTCTCAATGAGCGGTGGCATCAGCATCTGAATGTACTCCTCCTTGTTCAGGTAGTTGCCCACTGAGTCTGCCAGGGTCCCAATCGCATCATACAAGATCAGAAGGTTCTTGGCCTGTGGAGAAAGGGAAAGGCGTGACGCTGAGTATGACAGTTCATTTGTTGTATCTTTGGTTACGTATAAGAGGAAAAATATAACTTCTCAATATTCACCAGTTTAAAATATTAGTGGTCTTTGAAATAGAGAATAGTAAGTATAAAGATTACAATACAGAATTTCTCTTCTCCCCATCACAAAGAAAAAAGCTACTAATACTAAGTCTACTAAAGTATCTTTTCTACTGACTTTACTTCACCATACCAGAAGGCCCCAAAAGAAGTGACTCACCTGGTACTTTTTGAAGGCAAACACCAGTGTCTTGAGGATATCTGCCAGGTAAGGTACCAGCTCCGTGCACGCTTCCTCCTCTAGGGTGGCGAAGGCTGAGCAGGCTGCTTCCTGCACACGCTTGTTGCTGTCCAACACACACTTCAGCAGCTGACAGATGGGAAGAGGAATGATAGTTAAGTGCGTTTTCCCATCTCTTCCTTCACCATACTTTTATAATCAAGTCCAGTGCTTCTTTATTTTAAGTAAGAACAAAGTGAGAATTAGGTGAGAGCTCAATTTCAGAGACTTTCCTGTCTTCTTCAAGATGAGTAATAATTGGATGGGTGCACACAAACTGGTGAATATACCCTGAATGAGGTCACCATAGCTTTCTAGTTTTATTTGTTTGTCCCCAGCACCAGCCATCCCCCCCCAGTAAGGGTCACGGCGCCAAAGAGGCAAAATGTGGCTGGGGGCGGTGCAGCTGGCAGAAGGAGGTGCATTGTCTTGCATGCTTATGACTCATTCACCAACGATGTCCAACCGGTAAAGTTGGTGGGCCCGAAAGCCCCATTTGGTGGATCTAAGGAGCATGCTAACCCCTCATTCTTTCTCTCATTCTGACACATGATCAGGGTTACCCATAAACTTCCCCAAAATGGCCAAATAGGAAGGAGAAAAAAAAAAAGGCCCTTCAACCCATTACTGTACAAAATCTTTAGAATCAAAGAAAACTGTGGCCAATGTGAAACAACTGCAACTCACAGCTTTCAAATATTTCCTGCAAAACTTCTGAAAAGTCCATTTTGGTGGGAAAACTGCAACATTGACAACCCTGCATATGAAAATTCTAAGTACCAAACACTAGTACAATATGTAAAAAGTGTCTTTCCATTACACCATCTCCTGTCCCCCACGAGGGCCTCACCTCATACATGAGCGGCTTGAGGTAAGTGTGGTCGGGCAGCACCACCGCCCAATGACAGTACCGAGAAAGCGTCCAACAGGTGATGGAGCGGACAAGAGCTTTCTTGTCTTGCAGACAGCTGATCAGGTAGGGGATGAGCTCGGGCAGGTGCTGCGTCATGCCGTTCATGCAACCCTCCGCGATGGCGCCCAGAGCCAGGATGCCTGAATCATGGGGGAGGGAGGTCACAGAGTAATCTAACACTGTCTCACACTTAATGATTAATAAAGTCCTTTTCCTAAAACATGACTCGCATACTAAAAAAAGGTCAGAAGTCTTCATAACATATCACCATAAACTGGACGTCTCCACCCAACGGACCAACTTATCTTCCTTTATCATTTCAGCTGATCACAAAGGTACACAAGGATATGAGGAAATAAAAGGCCACTCAGCCTATAATGGCAGCTCCTGAGAATTAATTGACTGGTAAAAAACTAAGTAGTTCTCAGGGGATGCCACAAGAACACTGACTAGTCTCTTCTCAAGCTCCTTATATCCTAGCAGAGATTTTACATATATTTGTGTGTCCTTGTGGTTCCCTGGGTGGAGAGGCTGGATAGGACACTTGACTAGAGGAAGATACTTTAAGATACTTGTGTGGAAAGGATAGATATGATGGCCTTTTAGGTGGAGAGTATAGGAAGGACTATAATGGTAAGGCCAAATGATGAGAAGAAATGTTGAGAAGAGTGATGGAGACAGAGGTACAGGGACATGAGAGGATGAGAAAGGGAGTATTTGAGAAAAACAACTATCAGAGGATATGTATGGCCAGGAAGGATGGAATAGAGCCATCAGAAACATTAACTTCACATATGAATGGGAAAAAATGAAGAAAAAAAAAAAAAAAAAAAACCGCTGGGTGGAGATAACAGAGGGAATGGTCTTCACAGCAACAGCAGGTTCTAACCCCTCACCTGACTCCCTGATTTCCCACTCTTGATGGAAGAGCGTCTCCTTCAGTATAGGCAGGATCACTGGCAGCATATCCTCCCTGAACACGTTGGCTAATACATCCAGGGCCGCCGCTGAGCACTGAGGGGGGCAGAAATAAAGGACCCATTACAGCGAGCTACTTAGGCGAGGGAATAACATGGATAACATACTAACACATACACAAACCAAAATATCATCATAACTCCCTCACCTTCCGTAGATTCCAGTCAGAGAGAGAAGAGTCGTCGTCCAGTCCGTCATCTGACTCGTCATCAGCAAACTCTTCCCCGCCGCTGCCACCATTCTCCATGGGCTCATGGCGGATGGTGTGGCGGGACTTGTGGAAACGAGGCTTGATGTCCTCACTGCGGTCTGGTACACTCTCATCCTCCTCCACGTCACCCTAGTGGAAGAGATGGGATGGATGCAATTAGTTGGTGTTTGTGAAGTAAGTTTATGTGTACCAATGGGGTAGGGGAAGGGAGTCAATGTGGCTTTGTTAATATGAGTCAAGGATTTATTTCAAGTCCTTGTAGCTTTGTTAGTTTGGGTCCGAGATAGTGGTGGTGAAGCAAGGTTTTTGACATCAACTGAGATAAATTAATTAATTCATTCATTCATCTTTGACACCTGCTCCGAAGAGCTCCCACCAGGAGATGGCCATGGCAGAAGAGTTTTCATCTCTATCCAGACACTCCCTCCTTGCCTGCTCAAAGTTTCTCACGGATCTTTCCCCCCTCTCCCTGACATACTCCTGCACCCTATCTATCCATTTCACTGGAGGTCGTCCTCTAACATTCCCTCCCTCTATCCCACTCACATACACCCTTCTAGTCATCTTTCTCTCCTCCATTCACTCCATGTGGCCAAGCCACTTTGAAGTCTGTCGCTTCACTTCTTCCACCACTCCACACTTTTTCCCTTCACCCACGCGACCCATTCCAAAACGCTTAAATACATTTTCATTACTCATTCCATCCATTCTACTCACACCACAAATAACTCATTTCCGCTGCCTGCACTCTAGACCTCTGACTTTCATTCCAGGCCCACGTTTCACTTGCATATGTTGGTACTATTACCGTATTTCTCAAATCCCTCTTTACTTCCATGCTCACACTTCTGCCATTCATGATACATCCCAAAGACCCTACCACCTTTCTTCCTTGCAAAGCTCTTTCTCTTGTCTCCTGTACCACCATGCTTACACATAACTGATCCAAGGTACTTAAAACTCATTAACCTCCTCCATTTCTTCACCATTCAAAATTATTTGCATTCTTTTTCTCATTCAGTTCCCACTCTATACGGGCATACAAAATCCACAGCCTCACTTCTACTCCTCTTTACTTTTATTGACATTTACTTTCAGCTTTCTCCTTTTACTGCAATGAGCACTGTGTCATCAGCAAATAAGGTTGAATTCAGCACCCACTTCCTTCCCTCAGCATACATTTCTACTCAAAGTTCCCCAACTTTGCCCTTCATTTCTCTCATAACACCATCCATATAAATATTGAACAACCATGGTGACCCTGCCTCCACCACCTTTATATCAAAAATTTGTTTTTGTTTTCTCCACTTTTTACACATGGACACACACACATCATACAAAGATACTTATTGCATTAAGCAGTTTTCCTCTCACACCATATATCTTTAAAACGTCCCACAATGCCAGCCAATCGACTCTATCATAAGCTTTTCGAAATCCATGAAGGCATCATACATTTTTTTCCCTTTTGCTAATATTTTTTTTCTACAATCCTGAAGGAAAATATCTGATCCACACATCCCCTTCCCTTCCTGAAAGCCTCCTTGTTCTTCACTAATTTTCTCTTCTGTAAATCTTTGCACCCTCTCTATTATGACTTCCATATACCTTTCCGGGTATACTCCAACACTCCCCTCTCCTTCCCTTCCCCTTGTAAACTGGGACAATGATGGCTTTGGTCCAGTCTGCTGGCACCCCCCCCCCTATGCCACTTCACATATCTTGACCATCCATTTAGTAACTACATCTCCACATTTCAACATTTCTGCTGTAATTCCATCAATTCCTGCTGCCTCTCCATTTTTTAATCTTTTTATTGCTTGATTACTTCTTCATATGTTATACTTTCTTCTTTATATACTCCTCCTCTACCTCCACTCAAAATCACCACTGTTACAACCGCTGGACCTCCATCTTTAGAATTCATCGTTTAGAAATATTCTCTCCATCTCTCTTTTACAGCTTCCCCATCTTTCAACATCTTTCCATTCTCATCCATAACTTAATTTATTTTACTTGGGGAGATATTTTCTGTGATTAATTTTAATTCAATATAGCTCTGTTAGTTTAGATCTTGAATTAAGTGGTGTTTAGGTAAAATTCTTTGTATCAAAAGGAAGGGGGGAGGGGGAGGACAGAATTAAAGTTATGGCTGCTAATTCACAGGCGCTAAAACAGGAACTAAGCTACCTTAGAAAACTAAGCTTAAATATGAAAATCAACGTTTGTCAAAATAATGATTGACGAACATTATATTTGAGGATTCATTCCTGTATATCAGCTCAATTCCAGACATTTCTTTCTTCAAGATGAGTGATAATTGAATGGGTGCACACAAACTGGTGAATATACCCTGAATGAGGTCACCATAGCTCTCCAGTTTTATTTGTTTGTCCCCAGCACCAGCCATCCCCCCCCAGTATGGGTCACGGCGCCAAAAAGAGGCAAAATGTGGCTGGGGGCGGTGCAGCTGGCAGAAGGAGGTGCATTGTCTTGCATGCTTATGACTCATTCACCAACGATGTCCAACCGGTAAAGTTGGTGGGCCCAAAAGCCCCATTTGGTGGATCTAAGGAGCATGCTAACTCATGGTAATACCTTTTGTAAACTAATGCTTCACCGTTACTTCATTCACTATTATTCTCCTAAAATCATCACTGAATCATTGATAAATCCATAAACCCACATCACTGTCAATGCAAAAAATGTATTTAACAATCATCCCTATCAAATCCTACAAACACATTTCCCACACATATAGACAAAGAGATACCAAGGAATAAATACATATCAATAGATAATAAACAATATACAAATATATAAAAATAGGGGAATAAAAAATTACAAAACGTCGAAAAAAAATACATGATACACATTGTAACAAAGTATGCTCATCATCCTCACCTTGAGTAGTATGATGTCAATCTCAGAGTACTTCATTCCACGAACCAGGATGGGGATGAGCTTTGGCAGGTGTGGCTTGAGTGCCTCCTTGCAGATGGGGTGCTCAGCCAGTGACAGCCAGAACTCACATGCCTCCAGGGCCACATTTTCATCTGGATCCTGTGTGGAAGGGGATACAAAGTGAGAGCAGTGATAATGAGGTGCAAGTGGTGGCAGTGGTGTTGCAAATGGATTGTTGGTTTATGGTTTTGTGGAGGGTGATAATCAGTGAGCTAATACTTATCTGAAGGGAAGAACAGGGGAGAGGGGAAAGAGTGAGGGGTGGGGAAAGGGGAGTGAGGTTAATTTGAGGGGAAGGAAGAGGAATGGGGAAAGGGAAAGAGAGGTGATGTGTTAAGTGTGAAGGTTATAGATGATGATCCTTTAAAGTGGTGATGTGTTACAGTATTCAATTATGACATCAAGAATTACATGCTCACACTTATAAAGGCAGAACAAATACAAACAGACTCTTAACAATATTCTTTCACATACAAATACACCCTCATACATCCCTATAAAATTATATCCCTATACACACACAGCCAAAACATCTACATTCACATACACATCCCCAAAAAATATCAAACACACGCCAGAATCCCCTCACCTGTGTACGAATCATCATGTACTCGATGATGTTGTGCATGTGAGGAATGAGCGAGGAGATGTGCGCATCCAGCAGCATCACCAGCGCCCGGCACACGTTCTTGCGCACATCAGGGTCGTCATCCATTGCCAGGTGGAAGAGGTTCTGCGGAAGACAAAGATACGCAGTTAGTGATGCAGGAGGACAATACAGAGATGTAGTAGATCAAGATGGGAAAAGGAAGTAATCAGTAGGGGCAAGGAAAACAGCAGGTAGACACTGAAGGAAAGAAATCCATTGATAGGGCAGCAGAGCTCTGAGGAGGATAGGTGGTGGCTAGTAGGGCATGGTGGTCTAGTGGGTTAGAGCACCAAAACATGTTAGTGAAGAGCCAGGGCAAGGAAATTAGAGCCTCAGTGCCACCGGGTATGTCAGGAAGGGCATTTGATCTATTTGGTTTGTTTGGGACCATAACTGTACATGCTAACAACACTATGCCTTATAATTCTTAGGGAATGAAGTGTTTGTTAACCAAATTTTAATATATGTTGTGGTCACTAAACATCTATCTATACAAACAACTATCTCTTCTACAAAATTACCATTATAAGATGCTTGCTTACTTTCACCTTCCTCATGAGCTCCTCCATGTCACTTGAGTCGAGTGTAGTGTCTTTGGGCATTTCCAAGTGTGTTTCTGTTTGAACTACTACAGTACTCATGATAGCGTGCACAGCTCACTCACAAGGAGACACACAGACAAGCAAACCCAGACCTAACCAAACACCAGCTGGCTACCACAACAGAAGGACTCGGCACAGCTGGTCACTTATAAATAATACTCAGGGATAAATCACAGCACAGAGCAAAGCCTATCAAGAACAGCTGGTGCACTCATGGACCAAGTGTGACAAGGACTGATGCTCTACAGGAAAACCAAAGTCAGACTATAGAAACCAAAGGCAATCACCACTACCAAGAAGTTAATATTTGGTGACACTGGTGGACCAAAAGTAACAGACTAATGCTCTTCTTTACTGGCAAACAAAAAGCCAGGGTACAAAGATCCTAACATATGGTGACACACTGACCAGGAGTGGCAAGTTCAATACTCTCCTTTACACTAAAACCAAAACCAGGGTATTAACACAAAAGGAAAGCACCACCAACACTAGAACTACAACATAAGGTGACACACTCCCAACTCAAAGGTGGAGTTACAGCAATGAGGTATTTTCAGAACACAGGCTTAGGTGAAAGCCTTCTCTTTTTTACACAAACTGAGGTAGAGCAAGTATTCTAAGAACACATGAAGGGCAAGACAGTGTATGGGTGTATTTTCAGATCAAAGGCTTGGGTAAAATGCCTTCTCTTTTAACACAAACTGAGGTAGAGCAAGTATTATAGCACCACATGAAGGCCTGGAGTGTACGAGTGTATTATCAGATCACGAGCTTGGACGTGTGTTTCTCTCTCCACATGAAGGGCTGGCTAGTGTATGGGAGTATTTTCAGACCACAGGCTTGGGTAAAATGCCTTCTCTTTCAACACAAACTGAGGGAGGGCAAGTATTCTAAGACCACATGACAGGCTGGACAGTGTATGGTCGTATTTTCAGACCACAGGCTTGGACACACATTTCTCTCTCACTATAACCAGTCACCAGACTCCACAAACTAAACCAATAACAAATGGGGAAATGCAAGCAGTGGGAGCCAGGTTGTGCTTTCCTGTGCTTTTCTTCTGCCAAACAAGTGATATCCAATGTAAACTTCCTCCAGCGGGTGAGCTTCAGGTACCTCTTCCACCCACACCCACACAGGCACACACAGGGAGGTATACTGAGCCACCAGTGTAATGTAGGACCAGCAGGGTGTGTTTGTGTATACTGGTAGGTCTGTGTATGTAGGTAGAGAGGGTGGTAATTGGTGTTTTAAGTGCACAGTAGTCAATATTTGAGTGTTTCCTGTCTAATCTCGATCTGTGGTGATTCTCCTCCTCCTCCTAAGCTGTGTGTGTGTAGTGGTAGTGGTGGCAGTGGTGATGAAGGGTGGCTCTCCGCTATTGGCTCTCTCCACCAGACAAGTTCCAACAGGGGGCAGTGTCACAATCATCACTCTTACACACACACACACACACACACACATATATACTTTACATGTTCATCATTAATAATTTCAGGCTTCCTTTATTTTATTTTATTTTTTTCCATCCAAATGCACCTGATTCTAATATTTGATCAATGACTGGTGTTTGTGTGCTCTCTCTCTCTCTCTCTCTCTCTCTCTCTCTCTCTCTCTCTCTCTCTCTCTCTCCAGTACAAATGTTCACCAATAAGCCAACAATAATAATTCAGCACCCACAATTTACCTGTCAAACCTACCTCACCTTTACTACTTAATGACCACATCCACATGACCCAAACAGTATATTCATAACCTTTACACTGCCCTCATAATCTACACTCAATTACCTCCATTAAGCTACAAATTACCATACTTTAATTCCCTTTGTTAAAAGTTCCCTCCCACTCCACTCTTCACCTTACATATAATGCTGGAGGAAAAAAAATTATCTTATATACTTGGGGAAAAATTAATCTTATTTCTTTGGAAAAGTTGTATATAAATATTTGAAAAAAATCTTACAAAAACAATCTTATGAAAAAGCTGATTTGTCTCCATGGCTACAATATATGAGGACCATGTTTAACCCCTTAGCAAAATTCCTGTAAGAGCAGACTCCCTGGCTGATATGTCTGACTGGGGCATACAATGAGGGCCATATTCTTAAATAAACATTTCAGCACCAAAGCACAAACATCTGACAGGCTTTCTTAGGAGTTGCGGGCCTTTCTGTCCCAGGGATGTGAAAATTACTCATGAAACCTAAATAATCTCCTTTATGGCCATTGGAAGTAGTTGATGTGAGAGGGAGGTGTCTGAGAATACCTACTTTAACTGAATAACCATTTGAAGGATGGACCCCCCATGACTGATATGTCTGATGAGTACCTTTAACACCCTAGGAAGTGGCCATTGAAAACTAAAACCCTTAAATTTGGCTGTCAATTACAATACAAATTTCTGCACAAGTACAAACGGCATTAATTTCATCACGCACACACACACACACATACACACACAAACATGCACGGGATTACGAGTCCAACACGTGATCAGGCCGTGGTGAATCACACACAAGACTAATTAATGCTGTTCCATAACACCAGATCAGAGGTTTGATTAATGAACTAACTTGCTTTTACTTTTCATTATAGTTTTCAGGCTTCCTCCTATGTGGATTGTTTTATTACTAAATGATTTTGTTCATCTCTCTCTCTCTCTCTCTCTCTCTCTCTCTCTCTCTCTCTCTCTCTCTCTCTCTCTCTCCATAAAAAGCCTGCATGATTCACCGGTACACATTGAAACACGTTTTCCCACCAGCTCTGACTAAACACACACACACACACACGCACACACACACACAGGTGACTGCTCCCACACCTGCTATGACAGTTACCTGCCTTGTCCCATCATCACAGTGACTCCACAGTTCACACACTGCACAATCATTATGTACAGCTACACTAAAATTTCTATTGCATATTTCCCCATTGTTTCTTATTTACATAGTTCCATAATCGTTTTTTATTTTTCACTTCCCCTTCCTTTACTAAAAACCCAAAAATACACACACACTAAAACTGCCTTCATTCATATACTAAGATTTTATATGTATCAAGCTGTATTTCCATATACTTTTTCCCACTTTATTTATTATTTATTTCCCATTATTTTATTTATTTTCCCACTCCCTATTATATTTATTTATTTATGTCTTTTTTTTCCCAACAGCCTATTTAGTTTCATGTCAGTTTTCCTCAAGTGTATTTTTCTTAAGTCAATGATACAGAAACACTTTACTACATAATTATTGGCTACATTTCCATCACCTTTCTTTAGTCTTTACCCAGTTTATAACCCAGTGGCTTTTCTTTAATTCGGCTGTCACAAGACCATGACATTTACATAACACTCTTGATTTGTTTCTACTCATAATACCGAGGGTTTGTAAGACATTTAAAAGGGCTACATGAAGTGAACCGAGTTGTAACGTGTAACGATCAATCAGTCTATCCTCTCTCTCTCTCTCTCTCTCTCTCTCTCTCTCTCTCTCTCGGTGACGCAATCCTCTACGTCTCACTCACCGACCTTGCTGCAATCACAACTTCCTCGGGGGGGAGTGGGGAATACAAGTGTGGGAGGGAGGAAGAGGGAGAGAGAGGAGGGGAGGAAAGATAAGGGAGAGGGGGAAGAGGGAGGGCAAAGGGGAGGATATGGGGGAGTGACCAGATAACAGGACTTAAGTGAGGTGATGAGGAGGAGGAGGAGGAGGAGGAACGTAAGGCGGAGGAGGAGGAAAGGGGAAGGTGAAACAAGTCTGTGCAGGAAGGACTGAGGAGGAGGAGGAGGAGGAGGAGGAGGAGAAGGGGTTGGGGTTTAAAGAGCCACGCAGGAGGAGGAGGAGGAGGAGGAGGAGGTGGGGGCTGGGGTTTAAAGAGCAAGGCAGGAGGGGAGGTGGGTTGGGTACAGTTTAAAGGGACCGTGAGCTTTGCTGCTGTTTTAACATCCAAGGAGGCAGCTGTGTCGAAACATATTTAGATTAAAAAAGTCCACTCTACATTGCTCCTATAAAGAGGATAAGAGATAAAGCTAAAAAGGAGTCAAATTCGGATCTATAAAGTGTTCAAGTCGTAGGAAGAAGGATATAGAGACAAGGGAAGGCTGTTCCAGTCTACCAGTAAAAGGGACGAAAATTAATGAAACTACTAGTCAGCTCCAAATTAAGAAATTGGACAGAAAAGGGTAAAAACTTGTGGAGTGAGGTACCAGGAGGCATATAATTAGCATGAATATATCGATGCCCGATAGAGATGCAACATTACGGCGGAATCGTGGAGTAGAGGACTTAGTACTTAAAGATGTGACGAGACGAAAAGCCTTGATTCTACTGAGTCTCCTCTGTCCAACAGGACGGTGTGAGTGAAGATGTATACTGAACAAATGACAGGACAAGGCCCTTGTATACTACAGTTGGCATCTGGGAGGGGTGGAATTATGGTGATACATCACCATAATTTAATATTTTTTGAAGAAAAATAGGAAATGGTGTACTATGCAATTATTGTTTGGTGGGGATATTGGACAATTATTTTGCTTGCATCGATAATCTAATATGCAAGCACAGGAAAAGACAAACTTGTATAAAATAAGTCACATCATGCTCGAACGATCTATGGCTCTTCAAATTAATTGATTAATAGACCATTTCAGGTATATCAAAAGACATCTGGCTCTGCAAGTGCAAATAATGGGTATCTGAATAATTTACTGCATGTAAATAACGATTAATTATCGAAACATGAAATAGTAAATAATAACTGTAGAATGCAATGCTAGGCAACACATCAAAATTCCTTATGCATAGACACTTGCAGAGTCGGATGTCACTTTAAGTAGCTGCTGAATAAGATGAAATAAGGGTATTTGAAAGGCTACAAATCGTTCGAGTATGATCAGACTATACTGTTTGATATACAAGCTTTTCTTTCGTGTGTGTGTATGATAGATTAGCGATGCAAATCAGCACGTTTGCGGTTCATATAACAGGGCTTGAGGGTTCTTTGTTTACACAAACATTCAAATATATCACTGAAAATATAAATTGATCTTCATGCAATCACGAACTGACAATGCGCAGGTGCCGCATCCACGTTCGCGAGTGGACAAACGGAATGAAACGGACTATATAACCCCATAACAATAATTATTAACAAATTAGGCACACACACACACACACAACTTCCGTCAATACAAATTAGGTAAACACACACACACACTGCTTGTCAGTATCTAGCCAGCCAGACGCACACAACACCTACCCCTTTAACACACACACACACACACACACACACAGCGAAATGCCAACCCTTCATCACATTGGTAACACTATAGTATCAATGACAAAGTATTATTATAAATATTATTATTATCGTCATCATCAGAGGTCAAGAATGCCTGACCGTCTGGAGAGTTGAGGGGACAGCATTCACATTACTAAAATGTTCCACAAATCAGTCATGTTGAATACAGCTTCCTGGAAATTGGAATTAAAACAAAAGCTGAATGCCAAATAATTTTAATTTAAAGCAAACCTCGTTAACCGAGTTATTTGTTATGGTGATGTGTGTGTGTGTGGGGGGGGGGGGGGGAGAATGAAAGGATGTGTATGTAAATAATCCAAGAATGAACTGTTTGAGTGATTTTAATATTCCTCTCTCTCTCTCTCTCTCTCTCTCTCTCTCTCTCTCTCTCTCTCTTCGCTTTACAGTGCCTTTAAGGTTTGTTGAACCTAAAGGATTGAGAGAACTACTCCACTCTTTTCCTCTCCTCTTCCTCAGCCTTCTCTCTAAGCTCTCTTCCCTCCACTCCCTGCCTCCTTTTCCTCTCCTCTTCAACGAATTCCTACCCTAAACCGACCATTTACCCCCCACCCCCCTTTTCAACTTCTCTCCTCCTTTCGCCGCCTCTCCCTTACCTCAATTTTTATTCCACTCACTCCTCCTCCTCGTCTCAACCAAAGGACATGAGCAAGCCTGCCTCACACCTTCCTCTCCCTCCCTCAAACACGTCATTTCTACGCCTCACAACACCTGTTCCTCCTTCGCCACACCTTCCCTCCCTCCGTCTCCCTCACCAAACCCCCGTCCCTCCCTGATACACACCTGACATCATTACCAAGATACTGATAACTGAGTCACCTTGCTCAACATGTTCCTCCTCCTCCTCCTACTACTACTACTACTACGACTCTTCTTGTATTACCATTCTTCACCTTTACACTCACATTTTTTTTCCTACTGCTGCTCATTCACCTCTTCCTCCTATTGTTTCTCCTCCTCCTACTACTACTACTCCTTATTACTATACCTCACCTTCACACTCTTCTGCAGCATCTTCGCACTTTTCTTCCTTTCCCAACTGTTCCTCCTTCACCTCTTCCTACTGATTTTTTTCTTCCTCCTCCTCCTACTACTAATACTTACATTCCACAATACACCTATCACATCCGCTTTCCTCATTCCTCTTTTTCATCCGCTTCCTCATTCTTTAATATTCTCTCTCTCTCTCTCTCTCTCTCTCTCTCTCTCTCTCTCTCTCTCTAAGTGGCCATTTTAAAAGCACTTGTTAAGGAGAAAAGACTCCACTCAGACGCTCTCCTCTCACCCCGGACCTCCTGGCGCCGAGAGAGAGAGAGAGAGAGAGAGAGAGAGAGAGAGAGAGAGAATTTACATAAGAGAAACAAATTACAGACCCACCAATTTATATGCAACAATGAAACGCAGAAAAGTACATCTCTCTCTCTCTCTCTCTCTCTCTCTCTCTCAAGTAGGCTTATGGTAGACGGACACAAAAATCAGAGGCAAGAAGGAAGGGAGATGAAGAGGAGAGGTTGCATCACACACACACACACACACACAAGGTTTCACTTCATGGGGACTGGTTGCCACGTGTCACTTTTTATCATGTATGTAAAACTAACCACAGAGTATCAAAACGTACATACATACACACACACACACACGTGTCGGAATTCCCCTGAAGGCATGTGTGTATTGTCCGTGTTAATGTGTGTGTGTGTGTGTGTGTCCGTGTGCGTGGATGGCAGGTGGCAGCGGTGGTAGTGGTGGCAACAGTGGCGTGAGCTTGGCAAAGGTCCAAGAACACACACACATACGCACACACTCGTTTAGTGCACACAATCTTGCTCCTTCCACGCGTGTACACAGTTTCTCGCGACCGTACACACACACACACACACACACCTGATTAATTAGTGTAACAGGGCATGTAACTAGACTCCTACATAAAAAAAAATATACACGCACACAAATAAACCTACACGTGCCTGGAGAACATTACACACACACACACACACACTTCGGTAGGTTGGAGTACAAACAAAATCTTTTCTTGACCTAAAAATGAACTTTCCTGTTTGCCTTTGGGAAGCTTTCAACCTGGACAAGACTCAACTGTATATGTGTGTGTGTGTGTGTGTGTGTGTGTGTGAGAGAGAGAGAGAGAGAGAGAGAGAGAGAGAGAGAGAGAGAGAGAGAGAGAGAGGCTGTTCTGACGTCACCTATCATTTTCGTCTCAATTTCTGTAGTCTCAATTATAGTTTATATCATGGGGTTAGTTACACACACACACAGTTATAAATAGTTTATATGTGAGGCACTGCTATTACAAAGATTCTCTCTCTCTCTCTCTCTCTCTCTCTCTCTCTCTCTCTCTTGACCTCATACACGTGCTACACTGAAGCTGACAAAGCAAATGAGAAAATTTGTAGCTTCAAGAGATAAACTGAGCATAACAAACACACACACAATAGCCTCACACAACTGAGACATTAAACTTTTTTATTCAACACAGCCACCACACGAGAGAGAGAGAGAGAGAGAGAGAGAGAGAGAGAGAGAGAGAGAGAGAGAGAGAGAAAAAAAGCTACAGATTAATCGTCAGTGAACTAGAGCGAGAAACGTGTGTGTGTGTGTGTGTACGGGGGGAGAGAGAGAGAGAGAGAGAGAGAGAGAGAGAGAGAGAGAGAGAGAGAGAGAGAGAGAGAATTAGAATTACAAACACTAGACAGGAAGGAAAAAAAAGAAGAAAAAAAAGACGGGAAATATGAAGAGGGAGGAGGATGGAGAGGAACGGAAAGGAATGAACACAGGAATGTTAAGTGGAAGAGGAGGAGCATGAAAGAGGACGAGTGGGGAGGAGGAAAAGAGCAGGAGGATGAAAGAGAAATAGGAGGAGAGAACATGAGAGGAAGAGGAAAGAGCAGGAGGAGGAAGGGGGGAGAAGAGCGGGAAGAGGAGGGAAGAGTTGTAAAAAGTAACACAACAAACGATTATTGTCAATGACTTTCTTGCTCCTTTAAAGTGAGTTTGACAGACACGCTAATGGACCCCAATTCTCTCTCTCTCACACACACTCACACACACACACACACACACACATAGCAAGCAGCCTCTCCCATTACGACCGCTTGGTATGTGTAGTCACGTACGTGGGCTATACATCCTACACACACACGCGCACACACCAAAATATTGTAACAGCATCCCCCTCGTCCCAATTCGCCCCTCTGGCCCCTAACATTTCCAGCCACAAACACCTTTCTGCTACCACGCTAAAAGGAGGACTAGATGCAGAAACAATATAAAGATTATTTCCCATGTTGAAGTATTGATGCTTGGAATGAGTTGGAAGTAGTGATGTGTGGACCAGGAACATCCACGACAGGGCAACACCAGACGAACTCAAGCCATATTCTTAAATATTTCGGGGCTTATACTTCCGCATTTCGCAAGACCTGGAGGTTCGGTGTATTTTCACGGGTAGTTTTATGAGCCTTGTGATAGTTTGACAAGGCTCCTGCACCATGAACGTGTAAAATTTTCAAGAGAACCCAACTAATGTTCAATGTGGCCTTCGTATTTTTTTTTTTTTTTTTTTTTGAGAAAACGTCCGAGAATACACGACCCATAAATACTACAACCAGCAAGGTAGTTTTATGCGCCAAGTGAAAGTTTGACAAGGCTTTTGTACGATGAACGTGTAAAACTCACTAATCTTTGTGGCCTCTAGAAAATAGTCGTTGTGAAAGAGAAAACGTATGGGAATACGCACCCTATGAAGTATGAATACTACAAAGTTCAATACAGGATAGGTAAGTTATAGGTAAGTAAATACTCATAACCCAGTAAAGAATGTTTGTACTCACCTGCAGGAACGCGTCAATGTTCGCCATGAGGGCCTGGGTTTTGGAAATGATGAACTGGTTGACGCAGGCGATGGCATGAGACCTGGGATGGGAGGAGAGAGAGTAAGGTTTGGGCAAGTAAGGTAAGATATGGAAGGAAGGAAGGAAGGAAGGAGAGAGAGAGAGAGAGAGAGAGAGAGAGAGAGAGAGAGAGAGAGAGAGAGAGAGAGAGAGAGAGAGAGAGAGAGAGAGAGTCTAGATGGAGAAAGAAGGTAATGGGGGATTGAGGCAATGGGAGGGTAGACTCACCTAATTTTGGATGAGCTGTGTTTGAAGAACTGCAGAAACTTTGGGATGAGCGTGTCGAGGGGTCTGTCTGCAGACTTCTCCAGGAACTCGGCGCTGTCCTCACAGATCTTTTGCAGAGCTCCAAAGGCTCCCTGGGATACACACACACACACACACACACACACACACACACACACACACAGGAAGGAAAGGACAGTTCAGTTAGTGTGTGTTCTGGAGTAAACTTTTGTTGCTACAAGAAAAAACTATGAATGAATATAGATGGTATGATTTTTATTTCAGGAGAACATTTGAAGCTATATGAAAAAGATATACAAGAAAATGACTGACCTAGGGAGGAGGTGAAGAAGGAATATGGATTGCATGTAATTTGGTTGGATTGCTATGAAAGACAAGTAATAACAAGACTGCTGATAATTCTAAATGCATTAAGATATATGGAAGACCTAATATATGTAATCATACAAGAAAATATATAATTAACACATTGTTCCTTCTTTACTTAACCGTAACCACTAGCCCCAATGATGGCCATAGCAATAATAATAACAATAAGGATCTGCAATATGCTTCTTTGTCCTCCTACACATATCCACTCTTTTATCACAATTATTTACGACATGGATGACAATAATGATAAATCATATAGATAAGAAGGACAGGTAAGGTTTAGTTTACTTAGGCAAGGCTGGGTAAGATTAGACAAGGCAGGATAAGGTTAAGTAAGGTTAGGCTGGGTTGGGTAAGGTTAGCCAAGGCAGGATAAGGTATGGTAGAGCAAGTTTGCACATGGCTGGGTAAGGTTATATATGGCACTGTAAGGTATGATAAACTCTATAAAGCAAGGTTAGGCAAAGTTGAGCAATGTTAGACAAGGGAATGTAAGGCAAGGTTAAGTATGGTTAGATAGGGCAGGATAAGGTATGGTAAAGTAAGGTTAGGTTGGCAGGGGTGGAGTTTTGATAACAATGAAGAGAACAATGACACATAGTTGAAAATTAGGATGATAAACAATGCAATATTATAATTACTGTTGCTGTAATCTACTGAGAAAAAAAGAGAGAGAGAGAGAGAGAGAGAGAGAGAGGGGGGGGGGGTAAAGTCTGAGCTGCCCACCTAACCCCGCCTCTTTAATAATGGTGCAGGGAGGAGGAGGAGTGGAGAGAAGAGAGGAGGAGGAAGAGGAAATAGTGATGGTGGTGGTAGTGGTTGTAGTGAAAAATTTGTTAACACAATATATTGGAAGGCTGGTAGGAAATGAGGAAAAAATCAGAAACTATTGACCTGGCATAGAGGGAGGGACAAGGAAACTGGGAGAAAAGAGAGAGAGAACAAGGAAGTGAAAGATGAGAGTGAGAAAAGAAACAAAGGAAAGAGAGAGCTAAGAGACAACATCAGGTCAAGAAAATATGTGGCAGGGAAAAACTAGTCGGGGAAATGTCAGGGAAAAAAGTTGTAAAAATGTGGCGAGGAAAAAACAAAAAGAAAAAGCAGTCAGAAAAATAGATGTCAGAGAAAAAAAAAGTGGGAAGGGAAAAAAATGTAAAAATATTAATAGAAATCGGGAAAATAAGTGGAACGAAAAAAAATCAAGAAAATGTCAGAAAAAAATAAGAATGTCATCACAAGGATATTATAAGAGGAAGGCAAGACACAAAGAGAGCAAGATTAGGAAAAGAGAAAGGCACTGAACTAGGCAAACACAAACAGAAACAAAAACTACTGCCAATACCTCCCTACCCCATACCACTTCCCTCCTACACCTCCCCAACCTTCAACAACCACACAGTCACACACACCCATCTCCCCATCACACTCACACACACACCAACCATCTCACCCACCAACGCATCCCCACCCCACACACACAGTCACCCAAACACTACCACACCACACACCCAATATCTCACCCCTCCTACCCCCAAAAAACACAAACACCCAGTCACCCCAACACTACATACCTCCCCATCACACTCATACACCCCAACCGTCTCACCCACTAACGCATCCCCACCACCACACACACTCGTCACCCAAACACTACCACACCACACACCCAATATCTCACCCGTCCTACCCCAAAAAAACACAAACCCCAACACTCCCACCAACCAACACCCCCAATTCCTCACCCCTCTTAACCCCAAAAAAACAGAAACACCCACACCCTGTCACCCCAACACACTTCTTACCCCTCCCACCCCCAAAACACACCGAACACACACACTCCCATGCCCAATACCTAACCACTCTCCATAAAAAAGAAAATGGAGAGAATGAAGCAAAAACCAAATAGAACAAATAAAATAAACAAAAAATGAAGAGAATGAAACAAATGATAAACAAGAGAAGTTAAATAAAAGAAGAAAGGGGAAAGAGAATGAAGCAAAAACAAAACAAAAAATAATAGGAATAAAAGATGGGGAAAGAGAATGAAGAGAAAGCAAATAAAACAAAGAAAATAAATAAGAAAGATAAATACAACGCCCTACACACTCACCTTACAAAAAATAATAAATAAAAGAATGGAGGGGAAAGAGAGGGAAGGGTAGAGGAGTGAAAAACAAGGATAAGAAAGGGAAAAGAGAATGAGGCAAAAAAAAAATAAAGAAAGAAAAGGGGAAAGAGAATGAAACAAAGAGAAAATTTATAAAAGGGGAAAGAAAATGAAGCAAAAAGAGAAAGTAAATAAAAGGGGAAAGAAAATGAAGCAAACAAAACACGAGAAAATAAATTAAAAAGAATGAAGAAAAAAAGAAACCAGAGAAAAGAAATAAAATGTCTGAAAATAAAGATGCCAACAGAAAGACATAACAAGAGGAAGGCAAGACCCCATACCCAAACAAACATACTACATACTAAACGAGAAAATAAATACGTAAATAAAAAAACACAAAATCACCCGTCACACTCACCTCGCACACATTGTAGTCAGCCGAGTCCAGCATGTCGCACAGCCTGGGCAGCAGCTCCGGCCAGGTGGAGAGCTCCCCCTTGGAGGCTGTGGTGGTGATGAGGATGCCCACCGTCGCCCGGATGAGCGGCGACGGGTCCCCCACAGCTGAGAGACATTCCGCCTGGGTGTCAAGGGAGAGAAGAAGAGGGTGTGAGAGTGAATGTATAGAAAAGGGAGAAGGAAGGAGGGAGGGTATGTGTAAGTGTCAAGGGAGAGAGAAAGAGGGTGAGTGAGTGAAGAGGGATGGCAGATATAAGAGAGGGGGAAGAAAGGTTATGTTGCAGGAGTAAGGGTATATTTAAGTGTCAAGGGAAAGGGGGAAAAGGGAGGCGAGGGTGGGTAAATATATCGAGAATGGGGAGGGAAGGAAGAAGGGTGCATTGGTGAAATGGTGTGTGGTGTGAGTGCATGAAGGTAGAGGAGGAAGAGGGTGTGAAGGTGAAGAAGGGTGAGGGGTGAATACATATGGAAGGGAGAAGGAAGAAGGAAGAGTATGATAATGAGATGGAATGTTAGAATTGACAGAACAGCAAAAAATTGGTGAAAAAAAAAGGAGGGGGGAAAAAGTCAAATTACGTAGAGAGGGAGGAGTGTATGGGTGAAAGACAAGGAGAGGAGAAATGAGAACAAAGCAAAAAACAAACAAAACAGAAAGAGAAAGGGAGAAAAGGGAAATGTGAGAAGTGACGATGAAAGAGGGCAAAAGCAGAGGAGGGCAGGAAGGGAAGGAGGGGGGAAGAGTGAGGCATATGTAGCTGAGAAGAGGGAGAGAAATGGGAAAAAGCAAAAATGAGGACAGGAAGAGGAGGGTGAAGTGAGGCATATGTGGGTGAGATAAATATTAGGAGTGGAGGGGAATGGGAAGAAAGCACAGAAAAGAAAGATTAAGAGACAGAAGAGGTAATGGAAAGCACAGAAAATAGGAAAAGGTAAGAGAAACGAGAGAAAGAGGAACAGAAACAAAGCACAGAAAATAAGAAAAGGTGAGAGAAAGATGAGAAAGAGAGAGGGGAGCAGAAACGAAGCTCAGAAAATAAGAAAATGTAAGAGAGAGAGAAAGAGAGGTGGGGGGGGAATAGACACAAAGCAAAAAAAATAGGAAAAGGTAAGAGAGAGAGAGAGAGAGAGAGAGAGAAAGGTGAATAGAAACAAAACACAGAAAATAAGAAAAGGTAAAAGAAAGAAATGAGGGGAAATGGAAAGAAAGAACAGAAACTAAGAAAAGAGAAGGAAAAGAGAGGAATGGAAAGCACAGGAAATTTAGAAAGGAAGAGATGGAACAGGAAGCACAGAAAATGAGAAAGGGTAAAAGGAAGGAAGGACATGAGTATTTGGAGCAGATCATCAATGTTTGTAAAGGGGAAGAGTGAAGGGAACAAGGCAAGGATGGGGAAGGGGTACAACAGAAAGGACTATAAATGGAGAGGTAACAAGGCCAGGGATGGAAAAGAAAAGTGGGTTACATGAATAAACAGAAAAAAAAAGATGAAAGATGAGATGAAAGAAAAAAACGAAGTAAGAGAAAATGATATGAAAAAACAAGAGGAAAGTGGAGGAGTGAGGTCAATGAGAGGCAAGAGGAAGGATGAAAGTGAGGAAAGTGGAGAGAGGAAAGTGAGAAGGGAGAAAAGGAAGAATGGGAGTAAGAGGAAGAAAGGAAAGAATGGAAGAGAAGGAAGGGAGAACAGAAAGAATGGGAGGAAGAGGAAAGAGTGGGAAGGAGGGAAGATAAGACAAAAGAAAAGAATGGGAGGAAAGGTAAGGAGGGAGGAAAAAATGGGAAGAATGAGGAAGGAAAATGATGGGGACAGGAAAGTATGGATGGTATGGAGGGAGAAATGGAAGGTCAGGAGAGGGAGAGAGGAAAAGTAAGAAGGGAAGGAAATATGGGAAAGGAAAAGAGAGGGAAGGGAGGGATGGGAGAGGGAAAGTAAGGAAGGAATGGGAGAAAGTAAAGAGGGAAAAGAGAGGAGGGAAGAGAAGAATGGCAGAAGGAGGGAGGGAGAAAGGTTAGGGTGGTGGAACAGATTAGTTTTAACCTTTGGAATGCTGCTGTTTGTATCTACCCTGAAGGAAGGACAGGAGGAGGGAGGGAGGGAGGGAAGGGAAGGGAGAGAAGGAAAAGGAGGCTACACCCATTTACACCTGGCCTGGAGGGAAGCCTAATGACACCTGCAGGGAGCCTTCCATACACCTCAGGTCCCTCCCTCACACCTGTGCCCAGTAATGTATGTTGATGTGCACCTGGCCTAAGTTACCTGCTCTACACCTGTCCTCACACCTGTAAGACCTCGTTATCTCCATGTATACCTGGGTTTTCCAACACCTTGATAGAAGCAGAGAAACAAGGAATGACAGGGTGAGAAATATTGGAGGGAGGAAAGGAGGGAATGGGAAGAAAGTGCAGAAAATGAGAAAAGGTAAGAGAAGGATATGGGTATGAGAGGCAGAAGAAACAGGATACAAGAACATCAGGGAACAAAGAAGAGTAAGTTCAAAAACGTTTGTAGAGGGGGAATAGTGAGGGGAACAAGGAAAGCATGGGAAAAGGGCACAACAGAAAGGAAGGATAATAAAAATGGAAAGATAACAGGGAGAGGCGTAAGACGGGCAAAAAAAAGAATGGAAGGAGTTGTGAAAAGAAAGATGGGAAAAGAAAAAATAGTATGGAGGGAGGGAGATAAGAAGAATATGAACAAAGCTGATCTTGAGAGAATGAGAAACTAAAACACAGAAAATATAAAAAACAGAAAAATATGAAGAAAAACATGACATGAAATCCATAAAAACTGACAGAATATGAACAAACCTTTACTCCGAGGAATGAAGCGTAACACCATGAGAAGAAAGTTACTCCCTAGCTGACACAGAAAGGAGGAGAAAATACAGAAAAACATCCACTCCAAAGAAAAAAAGAATGATAAATGACTTCTTTGTTTGTGGTTCATGGTGCAATTTACTGGCGTGTTCGTCTATGGCGCAGCAACAACAATACTCATGATGTAGCACTAGACAGACTTACAACTGCAATTACAAAGAATATAGAGAAAACTTTGACGAGGAGCATGTGGAGAAGAGGAGGAGGAGGAGAATCAAAAGCAGTGTGTAGGTGTTAAATGGCAGTGTAACATGCTGCTGCTGTTGTGGATATGCCCTTCAGAGATTGTGGCATAGGCAAGGAAGATTTTCTCTCTCTCTCTCTCTCTCTCTCTCACACACACACACACACACACACACATGAAAGACACAAACACATACAGGAAGCAACTAAAGATAGGAAACTTGGAAAACATTTCACATTACAAAACTTCCTTCATTCCTTCCTTTACACGCACCCACATCCACCACCCCCACGCACACACACATTCCCTTCCCCCCCTCACACACTCCACACACACTCACCTTGATGAACTGGGCGACATCTGGCGGAAATTGGTGGAAATGCGCCTTCACATTATTCTTGAGGATCAGTCCACTCAGGGACCTCGTAGGTTCATCTGGGGAGGCAGAGAGGAAAGCAGAGGGTGAGGGTCGGGCCGGGCCGGGACTGGGAGTACGGAACTAACCTGAGCCTGGAGACTTGGCTGAAGTCTTGGGTTCAGCTGTGGTGGTGATGATGGGTAATTATGGTGATTATGGTGTATGTTAGGCTGGAGCTGATACGGTAGGTGTCAATGGTAGGAGGAAATTAATAAAGAGAAATAAAGGAAAAATATGGTAATAATTCAGGGAAAGTAAGCAAGCTTGCGATGCACCAAGGGAAAGGAGGAGTAATGTAAAAAAGGCAAGATTGCATGTAGGCTTGTGAGGGTTGACTTTGACAGCCTGTGTGTGTGTGTTTGTGTGATTCACCATGGTTTGATCATGTGCTGGGCTCTTCACCCACAACCAGTACCCTCCACATAAAAGCTTGGAAGCTTATAGCTGCAATTACGGATCTCTGGATACAGCTGAAACCTCACATCACAGCCCCACACACCCGAGAGGCAGGACACAGCCCCGGCCTGATACCCGGCACCCATTCATTACTGGATGGAGAGGATCACGTATAAAAGGAGACTACCCACCCGTCTCCATTCCACCCACACTGAACCAGAGGACCTCTTGGTTGTGTGCACAGCATGCTAACCATCACACAATGGAATGTGTGGTGTGTGGATGCTTCAGTGTGTAAAATTACTTAATAATTGTATGAAGATGCAACAGTAGTTACATGTACCTTCAATCCAGTTTGTCTGGACGAATGTCAATAATTGTGCATGTGTGCATGTGTCTGTTTTGTAAGAGAGCGGTCGCGTACACACCTACCTACATACAGTGCAGCAGCGTACCTACGTGGACGCAAGGCGACGCGCGTGTGAGTGGAGGAAGCAGAAAAACGGAAAACAAAAAAATAACAATTTAAGGTCAAACAAAACAAAATAGGGTGGTTGGTGGTGGAGGAAAATAACAAGAGCAATAATAATAATAATAATAATAATAATAATAATAAAAGAATCGTATGATCATCATTGGTGACGACGACGACGGCGGCGGCGGCGGCAGCGACGGCGTCTAGCAGGCGACGATGACCCCCTCAGCCTCCCAGCAGCGCCCCATTCCTGGCCTCCTTCCCGCTGCTACCTGCCCTCTACCGCCCAGTCTACCATACCTGTAACTGGTCCACCCAGCCTACCGGGGCCCAGGCTAGACTCGCAGTCTGCTGCTACACCCCGGAGGGCACACTCACGCACGCACACACTCACACACACGCGCGGATACGCACACACATAGTATACGTGAGAACAGTGAATAGTACTTAACTGCCTAAATATTTACCTTCGGAAGTTAGCTTTGTGAGGACAAATATTAGGTATTTGTTGAAGTCTGTGAATTTGTTGAGCTCTTCTAGTTTCTGAAAAAAGAAAAAAAAACTCCCATAGGACTAGGAAAGGCTGGGGAGCCACCTTACACCTACACGCAGGATTAATGCCTACGCACCTGACGCGCACACACACCTTGCATCAACATACGTGAATGCATACACACAGCCTTGCATCTACACATACATGGGCGCACAAAAGCTTCACATCCTTGCACACACACACTTCACATCTTGCACTTGCACACATACAACTGGTTTCAAACTTTCCAGCCATGTTAATATATATATTTTTTTTCAAGCATACATACCCACACACACATACGCACGCCACCCCAAAGCTCTCTCTCACACACACACACACACCGCCCACAGCTAACCCTTCAGGCAGCCCTCGCACCCACACCCACTCTAGATGCATACCTGTCTACACACTATTATAATTGCAGTCAATAAATAAAAATAAATGAGCTACTTCTACAATATCAATCTTTACTGCCACCCACATATATAATATATTCATGATACACTAGAGGTCAGTAAAGCCTTAACTCTATGCTACACTACAAATCAGTTCTGTAATGATAGAAATAATTTTCTTAACCCTACTTGATTCATCCCAAAATCATCTCTCATGATATAGCTACAGTAATCACTACAGGCCAGTTTTTACAAAGGACACAGTTTTTCTTTATCTTCTAAGGACACTTTCCAGGTAGTTTGCTTTTGTGTATTGAATCTTTTTAACAATGCTTGTGATGTGGCATGATCACACATGTGAACACACCACTCCAGTAAGTATTGAAAAACATATTGAAACATGAACCATGGTAAAGTATATCAAGATATATATCTTAATTTTGACGTTAGATTTTCAACCTTATCTCAATTTTCCAGACAATTTCTGGTAGACTCAAATTGCAGTCTTGCTCACAAACTGGCAACTCAATTCCTTTCCTTCAAACATTTAGGTGGTGTGGTTATTATCACCGAAAGCATTATTTGGTCATGCTGCAGCTCACAGGTGTCGGGATGACAAGAGTCCTCCCAGCCTGGCATCTGAGGCCCTGCTTTAGTTGTAGTCATTTCATCTGTCCATCCCGCAAGCATGAATTTTAATAAATGTGACACATGCACATTGTTAGTTCATGATTGGGCGAAAATCAACTGTCTGATAAATTAGTTATTTTTTCATATATTTGAATGTTTGTGAATACAGAAAAAAAGATATATAAATTCCAAACATGCCACTTTGCATTGATAGCTTGGACCAAGCAGTATATAGTCAGTTCATAAACAATAGCCTTTTAAATATCTATAATTCATCTCATTTCAGGGTTCATGTCCCTAAGTGCAAATAAAATGTATATTAATAATTCACTGCATGAAAATCACATGGGTAGTATTCAAAATACCACCAAATATTTTTTAATAAGATGCTAGGGTATTATGAAAATTTCCCTTGTGAGTTTCATGCTATAAATAATTGAAACATCTTTCACTTGCACTTACAGAGCCAGATATCTTTTAAAGTACCTGAAATGAGAAGAATTAAGTATTCAAAAAACTATCTTTCATTGGACCGTATTGGCTATCCGGCAGCAACTCGGAGACAAGAACTGTTTTGACTTAACTCGGTTCCTCTTTCTATTTCAGGAAAAATTAATACTGGCTGTCGTTTTGAGCTTAATGTCTAAACGTGGTACCTGCTGATAGAAAATAAATGTATTTACCCTTTGCTGGTAAGTTTTTTAGGTTTGCTTCTGTGTGTGGTGTGTGTGACCACTGAGCGGCCCAAACAGGAAAAACACAGCTTGGAGACTTCGTGTTTTTTTGCCCAGGGCTTTATTTTGCTCTCCAGCAGCTTAAGAATGATTTAACTTGCTATTAAATATTTGTTAGCAGCTATTTTGACTTCTGGTCTTAAGATAAGTGATTTACAGCGAGAGGGCATCTGTAAATCACATAAGCAAGTTAAATCATTCTTAAGCTGATGGAGAGCAAAATAAAGCCCTGGGCGAAAAAATACGAAACCTCCAAGCTGTTTTTCCTGTTTGGGCCGCTCAGGAGACTGCAGCCCGCGGCACATTCGCCCCTCAGTGGTCACACACCACACAGACGCAAACCTTAAAACCTTACCAGCAAAGGGTAAATACATTTTTTTTTCTACCAGCAAGTACCACGTTTGGACATTTGGCCCAAAACGACAGCCAGTATTATTTTTTTCCGGAAACAGAAAAAAGGAACCGAGTTGTCAAAACAGTACTTTCTCCAAGTTGCCGCCGGATAGCCAATACGGTCCTTTGAGTATGATCTGACTACTGTTTGATGCAAACTTGTCCTGTGTAATGGTATGATATATTATTGATGCAAAATGGCATGTTAGAGACTTCTATAAGATTTTTTTTTGTGTGTGTGTGCACAAACATTCATGTACATTGAAAATAAAGCTTGAATTTATCAAGTTTTTCACTCAATCATGAACTAACAATGCGCATGTGCCACATCTACACTCCTGAGTGAACAGATGGAGTGTAAGAGACTGTAGTCGCAGGAGGACGCTGCCTCTCCCCACATTGTGACAGCAGCCAAGTGTCAAACGCATGACTTTTATATCAGGCACCAGCACACCACCACTGAGCTGCCTCGCACCCTGCACTCTGACAAACCTTACCAGTGACTGAAAGCTTAGACTGTTTCCCAAAGATATTTAGAAAAAGTACAGACAAGCATGGACAAATAATTCAATGAAAAGTGAAAATTCAGTATATATATATATATATATATATATATATATATATATATATATATATATATGTATATATATATATATATATATATATATATATATATATATATATATATATATATATATATATATATATATATATATATATATATATATATATATATATATATATATATATATATTGAAGATATTAACCATTGGCATGCATGAATCAAATTTATCAATAATTTAGAGAAAATTGCTATTAAGACAGAGGTCATGCCGTGTTGTAAATACTGGCCCACAATAAGGACATAATAATAATAATAACACCCCTGCTGAGTGGCCCATGCGGGGCGGCGGGCCCCCTGCCCTCCCCACCCCTGGCCTGGCCTGGCCCACGCCTGGCACAGCCCCACACACCCCGCACCTCGCCGCCCTCCACACACCACCACACCACACCGTGACCGAGGCTTCGCTCCACCACACCAGCCGGGAGGAGAAAAAAGCGTGGAAAATCAATACTTTACAGCACGTCTGTTCGGGCTGCCCACTGCACCCTCCTCTCACTCCCGCCGTCCCTGCCACTTTCACTCGCCTCCCAGGACTCGTGTTTCCTCTCCTCCTCGTTAACAGTAATCTACCTGCTGCACGGATTGTTGCACGACAGTGTTCGGAGATTGCGACTCGCGTAGTAATCCTAAAATCTGTGCTAAAGCGTCTGTGTCAGGATTCCACCCCATGTTTTAGCGCCGGCGAGGAGGCAGAGAGCCAGACTGAGGGAGGAATGGCGCCACCGTCTATCGTCTCCAAGTAGAACAAAGCCTAAAATATATGTAAACTTCCTCATGCCTCTTATTCAACCCTTTTATCCTTTAAACTATAGATATTAACTGAGATTTTTTTCATTCATTTATTTTTAGGAACCTTTAAAAGGGAAAATCAATGAAATACGGAAGCCTGCGACCTTAATCGGGTTCACATTTGACTCGAGGCCAGGGTTGCAAGGCGCCTCCTGATTGGTCGCTTCGAACACGCACATTCTCCTCCGGACCAATGGCGGGGCTGCTTCCTCCCATGATTGTTGCCTCATTGTGCCCCGATGTAAACAAACAGGTGTACAACCCCATTAAATTAATACCACAAGCAAAATATTACACCTACCATCCTGGTCCTAAAGCTGCTCCTTCAAACATAAGAACATAGGAGAACGTTTCCCCATTAACGTGTCCACCCGGGCAGTCGTGGTCCCTGGGCCTGGAAATGTAATACCCACCCTAAGGACGCATTTTTAAGCCTAACCATTCCACGTGGGCCATAATTCAAGTCAAATGGAGGCTTTTCTTGCATAAATCTAACTCGTTCCACCCTTTCATTAGCCAAACGTATTACTTGTAGCCCCTAGGCGGACCTTAAGTCGACCTCTGCATGTTTCATAAGCATCAAATTTTAGTCACCTCGTCACGTAGTGTTGTTAGAGGTTTGTATGTCTATTTTTTTTATAATATGAATGTGATTGATTGATTGATAGTTTATTGTTGCAAGTAAACAACAAAGGAGAAGGGAGGAGCATGCCATCCCAATTAACCCCCAGGCAGTACAGAATACTCAGAAAGAGTGCAAATACCACTGATAAGAGCGAAGTTGCGTACCAATTAATCTATTCTTGATACAAACGATCGAATGCCCTTTGTTAGATAAGAATGATGGAGTAAATCTCTCTCTCTCTCTCTCTCTCTCTCTCTCTCTCTCTCTCTCTCTCTCTCTCTCTCTCACTATGTGCACAAGGAAACGTCTATATGTGACTGTTTTTATAAGGAAAAAAAAAAATTTCTCTCTCTCTCTCTCGAATAAACAGTAAGAGCGTTGGTCATGGCGGTTATACGAATGTACTTGTGTGTGAGTGGGTGGCGCTCGCAGAACACAAGGGGAGCTTTGTGCGTGTGTGTGTGTGTGTGTGTGTGTGAGAGAGAGAGAGAGAGAGAGAGAGAGAGAGAGCACGCGCACTATTTCTACATAAATTATTTCGTTTTAATTGCTATATAGCTGATACACATAAATTATTGCATTACCTATCTACCTATAGTAGACACACACACGACCTTTACCTTTCTGCATATAGCGATAGGAATTATAGTTTGTTTATTCGCTTTTTCTCCTCTATAATTCCTCCTCTGTTTTCTTCTCCCTCCATATGTTAGCTGTTCTTTATTCATTCTTCTTTCTCCCCCCTTCGTTCATCACCTTCTCCGATCACTTAATTTCCATCTTTATATATATACTTCATCTTGATCGAATGAATATATATATATATATATATATATATATAGAGAGAGAGAGAGAGAGAGAGAGAGAGAGAGAGAGAGAGAGAGAGAGAGAGAGAGAGAGAGAGAGAGAGAGAGAGTTAATACTGCACCCAGAAACTACAATCTAGGGGTAAATGCAGGATACTCACGATCGAGTCACTTAATATACAGCCTTAGACGCATCACCACAAGATCATAGGATGTACCCTACCTAATATGTGTCTACCATACGTGTGGGTCCAGAAACTCAATACCTGGGCACAGTGAAAGCTGGAGGCACTGTCGTCATGACATATCGCAATTAAGGCAAGCTGAGAGGTGACACTCACTAACAAGAGATATCTAATTAAGTCTACTCTTTACATAATTATAGGTGTACTCAACACCTGGGTGTACAGTGAGGTCATCAGAGGAAAGACGAGCAAGTCTGTCTGCCATTTAATTATGGGGCAACCCAACATGTGGGGGCACCCACGCAGATGAAGCTTATTGTGCATCAGCACCAGTACGTGTGCTCTAGTAGGCTAAGGGTACTGAGGCTCTTAAATATAGTGACTATATTACAGTCAGAGGGAGAGGGAGACGAGTGCATATACAAGCCACAGTGACTGTCAACAAACAGGTACACAGTTTTCCTTAGAACTGTGCAGCTAGTATTACGGAGGCCCTCAGGAATGGCTTAGCTAAAGTTCTGCCCTTGTGGAAGACAGATGGTCAGGAAGCCTCTTGGAAACCTCGGTGTCAGTGTATTCAGAGGGCCAGTCCTGCGCTGTCATTAAAAGACCGATCACAAAACACATGGACAGCCTCGATCGGTACGTGGATAGGCAGACACTTTGGTCATGAAATGGTCCTGCATAGAGTCTTTAATTAGTTTTGTTCAGTTTTTGCGTCAATACTTATTTCATCTTCTTTTTCATCTGCTTCATATTAATTCCATCTCCCTTCGTCATCACTTTCTCCGATCATCTTTATCACATCTTTTTTTTTTTTTTCATTTTTATTATCATCATTATATCATCATTTTCGATCACTCGAACCCCCTTAAAATTCTGTGATTTCTCTCTCTCTCTCTCTCTCTCTCTCTCTCTCTCTCTCTCTCTCTCTAATGACCTCTCCGCTATATTTGGTCACGGCCAAGCATATAATATGTTATGGCCGCACCACCCTCAACTCTCTCTCTCTCTCTCTCTCTCTCTCTCTCTCTCTCTCTCTCTCTCTCTAATATGTATAGCCGATCATCTGCAATTTAGAGGCTCTACCTTGACTGTTTCAGCATACGATAGATAGATAGACGGAGAGAGAGAGAGAGAGAGAGAGAGAGAGAGAGAGAGAGAGAGAGAGAGAGAATTAAAATTTTCGGCACGCGAGGACAGACTAAAAAGGGAAGGGAAGGCCAGTTAAGAGGAAGCCTGTATGAAGGAACCACCATGAGTCAGGCACTTAAGGGAGGTAAAGTTAAGCCCTATTCACACATAGGCGATCTTGGGACGACAGTGCCACGATCCTCGTTCTGGTGTCGTCAGAATTTGGTGCACTTAAGCCCGTCCCAGGGGTGTGGATTATTTTGACACGACGCTTAATAATTGAAGGAGTATTTCCCGAGTGCTGGAGGGAAGCTGCACAAACATAACGATGCCTGCCACAGAGCTGCCCGGTTTCTGAACGATCGATGACGATCAATCTTGGAGATTTGGATTTAACGTTTTTTTCAGGGGATGATTCCTGCCCGACTAGTGCCGGGCAAGAAAACGACAATAAGGAACATTGCCCGATTGGTAAACCGATGCTGCTCGATTACCAGACGAATGCACAACGACTCTTGACTTTTCCCCCTCCAGCATGCAGGTACAAAACCACACCTATGCGGCATCCCTCTAAAGACCTCAGGTGAAGGCAGGAGGCGCAACACAGTTCCTACGTCAGGCCCAGTGTTCATTCGTATTGTAACTCAACCATGGAGTGTTGGACAGAATTTCAGGCCTATCATCAGCAGACAAGGCTGCCTACCTGGATAATTTTGTGGACGTGTGTGTGAAGCAAGCGAGACCGGACACTCTCCTCCTCAAGATTCACAAGCTGAAAAAGCAGGAAAAAAAGAAAGAAAAAAAAGAGTTGGGCAATGCACGTGTTGGGTGATGCCTTGGCATATAGCTACACCTGCCGAAAGGCTTGCTCGTGGAAACTACGATGTTCTGCTCAAAGTTAAAAACCTCACCAAATCAGACACAGAAGCATATAAGAATTACCTTCGGGCTGATGAAGACTTCTTCAAAGAATTTGTTTTTTACATATATATATATATATATATATATATATATATATATATATATATATATATATATATATATAGATATATATATATATATATATATATATATATATATATATATATATATATATATATATATATATATATATATATATATATATATATATATATATATATATATAAATTTATATATATATAAATTTATATATATATATATATATATATATATATATATATATATATATATATATATATATATATATATATATATATAAAAGCCCGCTACTCGCCGCTCCCATAACAGAAAATAGATAGAGAGTAGCCAAAAGAGAGGTCAATTTCGGATGTCTTGATACATTTTTCCTGAAAGAGGACAAGTCAAAAGCAGGAGGAAATATAAACGAAGGAAGGCTTTTCCAGAGTTTAATAGTGTAAGGGATGAAAGAATGAAGATGCTGGTTAACACTTGAATAAGGGGTTTAGACAGTATAGGGATGAGCACGACTGCATGAGTAGACAGTCGCGTACAGCGGGGCCGCGGGAGGAGGGGAGGCATGCAGTTAGCAAGTTCAGAAGAGCAGTCAGCATGAAAATATCGATAGAAGATAGAAAGAGAGGCAACATGGCGGCGGACTTTAAAAGGTAGAAGACTTTCAGACAGTATGAGGAGGAGAGCTGATGAGACGACTCCACTCTGTCCAGGAGAGCTGTGTAAGTGGAGCCCCCCCCACACGTGAGATGCAACTGGGCGGGGGAAAAGCGGAGACGGTACAGAGCCCCTAGCCTCGAGAAAGCCGATTTAGTAAGAGAAGAGATATGAAGTTTCCAGTTGAGATTTTGAGTCAAGGATAGACCGAGGATGTTTAGTGTTGAAGAAGGTGATAGCTGAGTGTTGTCAAAGAATAGGGGATAGTTGTTTGGAAGATTGTGTCGAGTGGATAGGTGGAGAAACTGCGTTTTTGAGGCGTTGAAGAAAACCTGGTGCGTAGGGTGGCAGGCAGGACTACAGGGAGAACCCAGGGTCAAGTCGGGTTGCAGATCACAGAGGGGAAGCGAACGCGATGGCGGCTTTTGTAGCCAACGGGCTGAATGCCAAAATTAACACTCGCGCGCTGATTCCATGTCAAGCAGCACTCGTTTAGCTGTCAGCATTCGCTCAAGTGGACGATTCGCCGGGAAGCTATCGTACAGCTGCTGGGCAGCTGTCGGGCAGCTGTTATAACGGTCAAAATTTTTATTTCGTGCCCGATCACTGCAAGAGTGCTGCCCAACCTATCACAAAAGGTGCAAGAATGCTACACGTTAGTTGGACGATCACTGCGAGTGCTGCACGATGCCTGCAACACTTCTGCCCGATCTTTGACAAGGTTTCCGACCACGTAGATGGCTGCCCGAAAAATAAGCACAGGGCTTATTTTTCGTGCTCCTTGCCGTCCAACAGTCGTGGTGCACGGATTTCCCCGACGACGACTAGACGATGTACTACGATTATGACCCCGAATGCTGCCGGAATGGCAGTCGGGGAGCTGTCGCGTTAAAGATCGTGTATATGTGAAAGCCGTTTTAAGTAGGGGATATGTTATGACTGCGCGCTGCCTCGGTGCTCATCTCGATCCGTCTCATAATTGGTCCTTGAGCCTATGGTGGGTAACAGTCCATTGCCGCGGGACACAGCCAGTGTGACATCCGGGTTACCACCAAAGGTTACCACAGTAGACAATAGAAGCCGAGAGGATAAACACCTGAGTGGGCTGCACGCCGACTGCCCGGGCTAAGATTCGAACCCGGGCCCGTGGGTTCATGCAAACCACTTAATTCACTACGGAGGCGCAAGATTTTTTATTTTTTTTATATTACTGTTTGCAAGACCAATATCAACCAACTCTGATTAAGCAGTGATGAAAAGTACGTACGCATATATGTAAATGAGTGCGTCAACGCACGTACGGAGTCAGGTGAAATTCCTTTGTAGGAAAAGCATGTGACTTCCTCTGAGGATATATCAAGAACGTACTGGCGTCACGCAGTAATGCATCATCTTCGTCTTTACCCATTAGAGGAAAACAGGCCTTTCTCAGCTGCCTGAATTGGGGGTACTATTTCTGCTACTCGAGGAAACATTAGTATTTTCGGGAGAATAATTTTCTCAGCAACCCCCCCGGTATTCGAACCTGGGCCCCCGAAACGCGAGGCGATCACTATAGCATCGAGCCAAAGGATGCCGCAATGCCACGAAATATTTATTTACGCCTTGAGTCATCATACAACGTCCTCAAACATTGAAGACTTGGTTTTCTGTTTGCCTGCCCTCTATAAATTCTGGGTTGCCCTCTATTACTTTGGCTGTCTCTCTCAACAGTTTCACGTATGACTTGACCAAGTCCATTTCTGATTCATAGTGAATGCGATAGAAATTGAGTCAGTGACATTATTTTGTTAGTGAATTGTCCAATCGGGAAAAAAATACTGCACCATGAATTTTGCTGGATTAAATTCTTGCAAAAAGGTGTATCAAATGGACATGTTTTTGTTAGAGCAAAGAGGTCATCAAATTTAGCATCCCGCATTGCCAAAACATTGCAGTTTTTCACGAGTCAGTAAAAGGAACTTCTGATTGCATTTTCTGCATCATAAACGGAATCAGCATGATCTAACCCCCTCCCCTTAACATTAGCTGCCTTAATTTTGTGAATTAACAAATAGCCCCGGAAGGGCCCCAGGAGTCAGTTTAAACTTCATAATTCTCTGTTGGTTTAGCTTTCAATAAACAAAGTGTAATGAACAGGTCATACATGAGCTGGCTTAGTGACATGGCACCACTGTGTCAGGCTTCACCAGAAACCACTTAGCATGCATATTTTTTATCAGTAGCAGATCTAATTGTATTTCTACAGCACCATTCATGTAGGTAATTTATTTCTCCATCTTTTTCATACAAGTCAACACTGTTAGTGCCATTTTTTTGCATAAACTTAAGACTGTTTGATCTTCATTTGTTTCTTCCTGTACAACCATCCATGCCACCTCCACATAACAGATCCTCTGCTTCAGTTACTCCTACTATCTTATCCTCAAGCTTCTCCAAAAATTCTTGCTTTCCCTGCACAGGATTTCCTGTCTGCAGTGCACACAATCTAGTGCACAGCCGTAAGTAATTCTTATCCTGCATCACAGTCACTATATCTCACCCTTTCTGTTCTTCCAGTTCTTGTTTAATCATTTTCCCAGAACTGTTTGCATACCAGCCTCATAACTTGTACTCCTTGTCCTTAATACCTATAATGAACCTCTTGGAAGCAACAGAAGTCTACTCTTCCCCTTCCCAACTTCACCCCGCTACTCCTTGCCACCAGTGTTCCCACATTTACAACACGCCGATCTTACCTAGTTTCTCTAGCCTCTGTACAAGCAAGAGGTCAGGTCATACCTGCCCACATAAAGGCTGTCAGGGACTGAGTCGTGCTGCTGCTGTCAGACATTTTAAGTTCGAGTGGAACTGTTATACCTTAGATGCTGTTCCTGACAATCTGATACTAGATGCCAGCAGATACCAGCCAAAAGAATAATAAATTATGATTGGAAATCCTGATACTAAGCAACAAAAAACATGTAAAGCTACATTCATTTCAAACCATCAAGAGTTGTCACATGAAAAGAAGGAATATTTCAATGGTGTTAAAGTAATTTTGATACTGAAGGACTGACACGTAATAAAAGAAAAGTAAGATGTATAAAGGACCATGAAAAATTAGTTGGAGCTGAAGGCATGGGGCTAAGGTTACTAATAGCATACCCTAGCAACGAATTCCACCGCATGTCTCTAAAGCCTTCACAGCTTCAACATGCAAAGTATTATGGGGAAACCAAGGGAGTAGTGTCATAAAGATGTCAATGAGAACATGAAAACAAACTTTGGAAGGTGCAAACAAAACCATAAATCACTGGTGCAAGACTTGGTCCCTGGTTGTGGGTGGCAATGAAAGCGGAGGCATCAACCATCTCACTATTTATTGTTGTCTTGGTACAAGTCAAAGTGTGTTGTATACGTCAACTTGCTCATAATAAATATAAATGATACACCTCTAAAACAGTCTTTTTAAATTACATAGTAAAAGCTGGTGTAGCCCCGGGCCCGAGGGAGTACCGGCCCCTAGAGACGATCGGAGTGTTTAAGGAAATGCTCTTTTCCATTAGAATTTTCGTAAACACAACACAAATGCGTAGAACTTTATATTAAAAAAACTCTAGAGGAAACCTTGCTCTTCCTACACATTTGCAGCGCAGAGCACAGGGGGGGGGAGGGTTGAAGACAGAGCCATCCCCGCCCCAGCCCAGCACTGTGGTCGCCTCCCGGGGGCCCTCAGCCCGGGGCATAACGGGATGCCCGCAACCCCGCCCCAGGATGGCCGCCCCTGCCAGCACCAGCAAGCAGGGGCGGCCAGCCTGAAGGAGTACAGGGAGGAGCGCCGCCCTAATGCTCGTGACACACCTACGCCCCAGCACAGCCCCAGCAGACTCCGGCCCTCCAGGGAGCACCCGTCCTGCCGGGGCTGTGTGTGGCACACCTGCAGCTTAGCCTAGTGGGGAGGGGGGGTGGCAGCAGCAGCTGTCCACCTATAGAAGGGGCAGTGACAAGGTCTTGGGCTGCTCCCAGGGGAACTGCTCCCGCCCAAAGTGGCCATAGCAGGAGGTTTCGCTATAGATGGGGCGCTTCAGGCCAAGCTCCTTCACAATGCGTCCTGGCCGGAGGTCAAAGTTGTGGTTGACGATCTTGAGCAGCTGCTTGGATGTGTACTGTGATGTGCCATAATGGAAGATGCTGATGCTCACTGGCTCAGCAACACCAATGGCATAGGACACCTGTGTGAGGGAGAAGAGATCAGATACTATTGCTACCATAGTGCCTCCATGGTGTACTGGTTGGTTAGTTAGCAGCTATTACTTATGCCCTAAACTTTACTTCTTCCTTTATTAGCACAACAATTCTTGTCTGGATACCACCACACCTGACATTGTCATCATAATCATCACCCACATGCCCTGACGCCCCATAATAAGCACACACCTGTACGAGGCAGCGGCGGCAGATGCCATTCTTCACCAGGGACTTTGCCACCCAGCGGGCAGCATAGGCAGCTGAGCGGTCCACTTTAGTGTAGTCCTTCCCCGAGAAAGCACCGCCTCCATGTGCGCCCCAACCCCCATAGGTGTCAACGATGATCTTCCGCCCTGTGAGCCCAGCGTCACCCTGAGGGCCGCCAATGATGAAGGCGCCGCAGGGGTTAATGTGGTACTTGGTGTCGGCATCGAGGTACTTCTCCGGGATGACGCCCTTTATGGCCTTGTCCATAATCTCTTCACGCAAAGTGTCCAGCGTGATCTTCTCCGAGTGCTGCAACGACACCACCACTGTGTGGATGCGCCTGGGGATTGCCGCCCCGTTCCTGCACAAAGGTACAAATGTTAGTCTTGTGGGTGCTGCGGGTTAGCTTAACCCCTTCAACACAAGGACGCGTATACTGCGTCCTTGTGTGTCCCGTACCATATCCGAGGACTCGCATACTGCGTCCTGGCTCGCTGTAGCCAATACACAAGTTATTTTATCTCTATATTTATGCTTACATCTCAAAATTATCAATTAATTTAAGTTTCTTCATGTGTACCATTTAATTCTGCATGTTTTCATATATAATACATGATGATTATGTTGGGTTTATGGCTGAAAACTAGTTATATTCAATAGCGACATTTGAAATTTGGCGTGCGCAGCAGTCCCGGATACGACGCGGGGCGCCGTTTTGGGCCGGCCGTAGTGCAGGGGTTAACTATGGTCCTGTGCTCAAATGAATATTCACGTTTGGTCTGAACATCTTAAGAAAGAAAAAGTACCAAGGTCTGCATATTAAAATTGTGGATGCACGTGACTGTTTTAAAGGCGTCTTGATTTTTAAAGTAAAGTTTGTGTTGTCCTGTGACAGCTTTGCCTCAATAACCAGTTGTTGTAAGGACTGGCTTTGGTGAGGTGCTGACAGGAGTGGGCAAGCCAGTGTGGGGAAGGTGCAATAGCATCCATGTGAATGTCTCAAAATTACCATCTCACCAAACACCTTATCAGCTCCCTTAATGTGAGTTACATCACTCATGTTGATTCAGTTATTATTTAAGCTAGGGGTTAAACTCCTGGAGTGGTGGCACCGATTAACCATTTAGGAACACATTTTAAATTACATTATCATCAATAACAGTATTTTTCAAGCTTCAATTAAATGATGTTGGTGAGATTTTATTGTAATATTCTTTGTAAAATGACAGGACAGAATTGTCAAACACCAAAAGAGAAAGGAGTGGTAGCTATGCAAATGGTTCTGCATGGCCTGACCACTTAACACACAGTATGTCTACCATTTGTATATATAAATGTTCTTTATTTTGCACCAATTCCTGGTACTGTGCCTTTGATGAGTAAATATTTCCATTCCTTGAGTTCAAAGCTCAGTGGTATTCCGTGTAGAAATGGAGAAAGTATGTATATAAAAACACTTAACACAAAACTGCACACACACACACACACACACATCAAGGAAAGAGAAACTTACTCAAAGCAATATTCACAGGTGATCTGGGTCTTGGAATCGGGCCGGGCCCACCAGAAGGTGCCATCTCGGCGGAGCTCTGCAATCTTCTGGTTGAGGCGATGGGCCAGCACTACTGTGAGGGGCATGCACTCTTCTGTTTCATCAGTGGCATAGCCAAACATGAGTCCCTGTGGCGGAGAAAAAAGACTAAGTAAACAGCAATGGGCTGTGTAGTTTGTGGCGACATTATGTTCATCAAAGCTAATGAATGGCGATTGAATATGACAAAAGGAAAAACAATGTGGGAAATGTGTCAGGCCGAGAAGAGGCAGGGTAAGTACTATAAAAAAAAAAAAAGATGAATAATGCCCAAATGTTAAAACAAATGAACATTACCAAATGAAATTACAAAAAAAAAAAAAAAAAAAAAAATTAAAAGGAATGTTAAATGTAAGAATGAACGGATTCAAAATGCAAAGGAAGCAAACACCACTGCCAATTTCAAATAATGCAAGTTCAAACATTTCCCTGAACAAAGCTAACTGAATTTAAGCCTACAAAAAGCAATATAACTAATGCACAGGGAAGCTTCAAATAAGTCCATGGAAATAATTAAAAAAAGGCATATGAGCAAATGCACACAGGAAAAGCACATAAAACTGAACACTACAAAATTAATAGCATTAGTATTGCAGGACTAACATCCTCTCAGCTGATAAGTGATAAGAATACCACTTTGCTATGGGAGAGAGAAGAGAGAGAGAGAGAGAGAGAGAGAGAGAGAGAGAGAGAGAGAGAGAGAGAGAGAGCAAACCTCAGCAGCCACAGCTCATTATCTGATATGTTTCTGTTATAGATAAAGGTGGATGGGGGAGCTGCCAGGGCGTGTCAAGGTGACCCCAGGGACCACTTGGGAATGACAAACAGCTGTGACTGTTATTGACTTCCTTTTCCCAAGTGTGCAGAGTGGGGGAAAGTTGATGAAAAATAACAGAATAATTTTGTAAGAATTATTTGAGCCGGAGGAAGATGTACAAGAAAATACCTGAAGGCAGAAGACAAAAATTGAGGCTCATGAAATAGAAAAATATGCAGAACAAAGAAAATGCAAGGCTCAGGAAACAGGAGAAGGAAATAGCTTGGAGCAGGATAGAAGAAAATGGACAAAAGAAAAAAATTACACTGAGAGGATAAAACTCCTAAAATGAGATTTTGCAATACTTGCCTTGCGTGCATAAGATTAATTTTTCAGCATTTAATGACAAGCCTATGACTCATGCCATTCCAGCATGTGTGTGTGTGTGTGTGTGTGTGTGTGTGTGTGTGATGTACAGGAAATTAGCTACGACTCATTGTATCATTTCTGAGTCTCAATCAGTCTAGTTTTTAAACTCTTTGTCCAGGTTGCATCAGTGATTAATGGATCCGCTGGAAAAGCTATATTTCTAGGTAAATTTCAACCATCTCTTTTCAACTTCCTTTCATGTCCTCTAATTGGTTCACCAACCCATGCAAAGATCTTCTCTCAATTCTGTCTATGCTCCCTTCATTGCCCTGGACACTACAATCATAGCACTTCTCTTTTCTTTTTTTTGAGAATGGCAGCACCAATATTTCCAATCTCTTCTTGCAAGTTAAATCTGTCAGACCATCTGGGTTGCATTGCCTATCATGGTTATATGCTTCATTATATGTGGGGCCCACACTACTGCTGCTTATTCCAATCTCAGATGGATACATGGCACTATCAATGTCTTCATATCTTTGTCCATATAGTGAAATGCCATTTTCATTTGTTAACAGCTTATAACTCTGACAATCTCATTGTGGTGTTTTCAGGTAACTTTATCCTAAACCACCACTCCCAGGTCCCTCTCTTGCTTTTTTGTTTGTGGTGTGTGTGTGTGTGTGTGTGTGTGTGTGTGTGTGCGCGTGTTCCAAGGTGAACAACAATTGCTGTAATCATGAATCCACAGGAAAAATTCTGCAAACAAATTTAATCAATCAGGTATGTAAAGCCATTTCCTTAAGACAGCACAAGGAGCTAAGGACTAAAAACAACAGATAAATACAAATAAATAAAATGCTGAAAATTCAAAAAGCTACACAGCCAGCCATATGAATATTAGTTCAAGCACAAACTTCAGGTGCCCTGCACATTACTTCAGTCACGTGGAAAGCAAGGGCATATAATCAAGTAATGTTAAGCCTTCAAACATTTCTTAATTGTAAAGCAAATCATAAAATAATCAAACATTAAGTGAACCACATATAAGCCGGAGAAAAAATCTAGTTAAATGTGTGTAACTTCTGCTGCTTGGGAATAAATGAAGTCAGCACATAATCAAACTATCAAACAACGTCTAATTCATCATACATAAGCTGGACAAAATCTGGCTAAGGATGTCTTTCAAGGATTTCAAAATAGAAGTGGTGGACATGACACAAAGAGCGACAGGGGAAAGGGAGCCGAGGTAAGAGACAGGAGTACGATTGACCGGAAGAAAACTAGGTAACTTTGAGTTCACCTTTCAGTCCTTTCTGTTATCACAATTAATACATCATGTAATCATAATCGATTACACCTAATTTTATTGTAATTGTAATCGTGAAAATATGAAGTAATCATAATCGATTACATAACATAAGTAATCGCCCCATGTCTGAAATACAGAAGGTTAAAAAGACTGATAACAAGGGAATGAGAGATGAGGTGCAAAAGGTGTAACTTCCACTAATTAGAAATACAGTAGCTTGAGATGACTGATTACAAGGGAATGAGAGATGAGTGGGGTGCAAGGAATCATGAAAATCAATCTGGAGAAAAACTAGTTGAAGGTGTAGGGAACTTCCACTAATTAGAAATACAGTAGCTTGAGATGACTGATTACAAGGGAATGGGAGATTAGAAGTGCAGGAAATCATGGCCATCAATCTGAAGAAAACCTAGTTAAGATGCATGTAACCTCCACTGATAAGAAATGGATTAGTCTGAGAAGATAACAATGGATTGACGCAGGTGCAAGGAATCACGAAAATCAATTTGGAGAAAACCTAGTTCAAAATGCTTGTAATTCCACTGATAAGAAATACATTAGTTTGAGAAGACTGATAAACTGGGAATGAGAGATGAGGACGTGCAAGGAATCATGAAAATCAATCTGAAGAAATATTAATTGAAGATGCCTGGAACTTAATTTGATAAAAAGTAGTTTGAAAAGACTGATGAGGGGAAAGGAGATGAGGGGAAAGGAGGTGAGAGGTGAAGGAAATAATGACAACCAATCCATCAAAAAAACATCAATTCAAGGAAACATAGGCTGGAAAAAAAAATAATAGTTGTATCTTCATTCCACTGACTAGAACTAAGTAATGGGTATGATACATTAGAGGACAAGAGGAGATGAAGTGAAGGAAGGCACAGGAAAACATGATCCACCAACTAGACATGCTGGCTAAATATAAACCCAGACCTGGCAAGTGTTAGGGGGTGAAACACATGTGGGGGGGGGGGGGGGAGAGAGAGAGAGAGAGAGAGAGAGAGAGAGAGAGAGAGAGAGAGAGAGAGAGAGAGAGAGAGAGAGAGAGAGAGAGAGAGACTCTTCACATGAGAAAAAAGACTTGCATGCTGCTATATTAAAGAGTGGATTGATGTTTTTAAAGCAACTTCTTAAAGCAATCGAATTAATAAGTATTAACACAAATTGCATCATAGGTAAGGAAAACTAAAGGAGAGAAAACACACATAGTTCAGAGGTAAGAAAACAACGGACTCAAGATAAAAACAACTATAAAAGGAGAGTTGTGATATCTAATATTGGATGAAAAAAAGCACTGATAAAGATCAGAGTTTCAAGAGGCAACAAAATAATGCTAAAAAAACATTAAGATAGGACCAGATAAAACATAGATTAGTTGTGTAACGTTTCCAATCACTAGTAGCATAGAGACATGACTTTACAGGGAATATCTGTTAGGAAGGACAAAAAGACAGACCAGATATGGGGAGGAGGTGAGGTGATGGAGGAGAAAGAGGCAGGCTATTTGTATACAGACACAATATAAAAAGAGTGAGAGACATAAAAGGAGGAAGGAGCAGGCTGAATACAAAAGAAGGTGTGAGGGGAAAAGGGTGATGGAGGGATTGGATGAGTAAGGCAGGACAGAGAAAGAAGGCTGGTAGGAGGGCTCCTTCACCTGGTCTCCTGCTCCTATGTCATCCTCGTCGCGGCCAATGTGTACCCCATTAGCAATCTCCACACACTGTTGCTCCAGGGCCAGAAGAATATTGCAAGTCTTGTAGTCAAACCCTGCGTGACAAGACAGAACCCATATGTGTCAAAACAAAAGCAGAACACCAAACTGAAGAATGCGTGTATGCGCATGTGTGTAGTAGTGAGGGTGTGGGGTGTAATAAGGCTGCGTGTGTTTTTAACTCAGGACATCGATAAGAGCAGTTACTTCCCAAAACACACGTGTATGAAGGCTGGAAGGACAATAATCCATGACAGACAACAGGTGACTACGCTGCATGGAAAAAAGAATAAAGATGAAAGGAGTAGACTGAGGGCTGCTTAATCTTCTGTGGTTGGAATCCTGGGTTTAGTTATGTTCATACTAGAAAATGGGATGGATTTCCTTTGAAATAAAATTTCATGTATGGACTATCAGACCCAGTACACTTATTTTTGCCACAGTTGAAGAGGTTATTAGTCAAGATACGTGGCATGCAAATATCCTATTATCAAAAGCATATGATCAATATCCAGGATCTAACAGGAGAGTAAGCAGCCACTTATTCACACACTTCATCACATGCATTGGTGGTGGCACTAAACATGTTTGGCTGCATGAGTGTTTGAGAGATGGGTCTCCATTCCCACCAACCAATGAATGTCAGGTCTTGGTTTAGAAGAGTTGTCTTGCACCAGTCATGTTCATTTTAAGTTTCCTCTGTCATGTCTCATGCTTACCTTGCAAGTATTAGTCGGCATCCTGATAGAATTTCAAAGGAAGTCATCCTGATTAAGGTACTTGTTGGGCTTATGCTCTCCGTTAGTTAGTTTATTTCAGTTAAATTTGTGTGCAGCATGATTCATGATATTTGTTTAGAGTGAGTTTGTGGATAAAAAATTAAAGCAGACAAACATACAAACAATACCAATACCACCACCACTACAACAACTACAACTACTACTACTACTACTACTACTACTACTACTACTACTTTCACTACCACCACCACCACCCAAACCCAGATCAAACATGTCCCCCATATAACCAAACATGCATCTGCCTTCCCAGTCCCCTCCCGCACTCCAGAAACAGGGAGGCGAGGGAGGGAGGGGCAGGATGAAGGAGTCATCTACCTGGTCACCCGCTCCCACATCCTCCTCGCTCCTGTTAATGTGTACACCGGTGGCAATTTCAGGAGACTGCTGTTCCAGGGCCACCAGCAGGTTACAGGTTTTGTAATCGAAGCCTGTGGTGGGGCAGGAGTAGAAGGTCCCTCAAACAACACCCTTATTTAACACAGTTCTGCTGCCTCAGGTCTCCTCTGGGCTTATAACTGTCCCATTCTCTATTGCAAGACTTTGATTTGCATTTCCTCCATTGTCTGGTTTTATGGCATTTGTTATTGTTCACACAAAAATCAATCCTACTTCCTTTAATGAGATATGTAAAAAAGATTTCTTTTGAGTTGAATATTATTTTCAATGTTATCATTTTCTGAAAAAAATAATCAATTATAGTTCTTTACACGAGTTGATATTGCTGTAAGACATCTTAAATTACAGATTTTCATATCAATCATTGGAAAAGTGAAATTTTCTGACAAAACACCAAATTACTAAAGCCACAAGACACCATAAATGGACCGTATTGGCTATCCAGCGGCAACTCGAAGACAAGAACTGTTTTGACTTAACTCGATTCCTCTTTTCTATTTCGGAAAAAAATAATACTGGCTGTTGTTTTGAGCCAAATGTCCAAGCGTGGTACCTGCTAATAGAAAAAAAATTTATTTACCCTTTGCTGGTAAGGTTTTAAGGTTTGTGTCTGTGTGGTATGTGTGACCACTGAGGGGCGAATGTGCCGCGGGCCGCAGTCTCCTAAGCAGCCCAAACAGGAAAAACACAGCTTGGAGGTTTTGTATTATTTTTTGCCCAGGGCTTTATTTTGTTCTCCAGCAGCTTAACCCCTTCACTACGGCCGGGCCCAAACAGCGCCCCGCCCCGTATCCGAGATCACCGCGTGTGCCAAATTTTGAATGTCGCTATTGAATATAACAAGTTTTCAGCCATAAACTCTACATAATCATCATGTATTATATATGAACACATGCAGAATTAAATGGTGCACATAAAGAAACATAAATTAATTGATAATTTTGAGATGTAAGCATAAATATAGATAAAATAACTCGTATATTGGCAAAAGCAAGCCAGGACGCAGTACGCACGTCCTTGGATATGGTACGGGGCACGCAAGGATGCAGTATATGCGTCCTTGAGTTGAAGGGGTTATCCGAGGACGCCATATACTGCGTGCACGTACATCCGAGGACGCCATATACTGGCGCGCTTTAGCCAATATACAAGTTATTTTATCTCTATATTTATGCTTACATCTCAAAACTATCAATTAATTTATGTTTCTTTATGTGCACCATCTAATTCTGCATGTTTTCATTTATAATACATGATGATTATGTTGAGTTTATGGCTGAAAACTTAAATATTCAATAGCGACATTTGAAATTTTGAGCGCGCGGCGATCTCGGATACGGTGCGGGGCGCTGTTTTGGCCCGGCCGTAGTGAAGGGGTTAAGAAGGATTTAACTAGCCGTTAGATAATTGTTAGTAGCTATTTTGACTTCTGGTCTTAAGATAAGTGGTTTACAGACACCCTCTCACTGGAGAGGGCGTCTGTAAATCACTTATCTTAAGACCAGAAGTCAAAATAGCTACAGGTGCTTAAACTAACAATTATTTAACAGCAAGTTAAATAATTCTTAAGCTGCTGGAGAGTAAAATAAAGCCCTGGACAAAAAATACGAAACATCCAAGCTGTGTTTTTCCTGTTTGGGCCACTCAAGAGACTGCAGCCTGCAGCACATTCGCCCCTCAGTGGTCACACACACCACACACAGACACAAACCTTAAAACCTTACCAGCAAAGGGTAAATACATTTTTTTTTTCTACCAGCAGGTACCACGTTTGGACATTTGGCTCAAAACAAGACAGTATTAATTTTTCCCGAAATAAAAAAGAGGAACTGAGTTAAGTCAAAACAGTACTTTCTCCGAGTTGCTGCCGGATAGCCAATACGGTCCATTTGGGACTGATCAAATTTTTCACCAGTAAAATTGTGACTGGCAGGAGTGGTGCAGATCAAGGTCTTGTCGTATGAACACAAAGCTTAAAAGGGTCAAATAAATCGTGGTCATACAACAGCATAGGGACAGAGGTGCATTAAGGACAGGATACAGAGTTCTTAAGATTTTTTGCCCCCTTTCTTTTACTTTCTTTAGTCTTCTACATTTAAATTCTAACCATCTACACCAAGGGCCTTCCTTCCTGAATCAATGTCATTCCATTCACCATTTAGTGCAATTTTGAAAAAGATTCCTCCTTTATGAGAAGTCTCCTCCCCTGTCACTTCAGCCCCTACTCCATTCTCTCCATTCCCCCCTCCTTGCTCTTTTTACTCCATGTGACTTGCACAAGCAATTTAGAGTTGGGAGGATCAATATTCAGGTCTACAGCTGATCAGAAAATTCAATGCAAAACTCATGTTATAAAGGAATTACTAATTTGGATAAATGCCAAGAATGGGATCACAAAGAGAATATTTCCTGCTGATGCATCTACACCCTTAGCAGTTTGTGCATGAAAGGGAAGGGTAAAAGGGTGACACTAGGCTAGCATCTATGCTAGGTGGTGCACTAACAAGCAGGTCTTGCATGCATTAAACTTGTACCTAGGAATATCCTGCACTAACACCATAACTACAAGCTTCATATTGAGGGCAGCTGACAAGTGTAATGCCGGGGAGTGACTGCATTGCTTGGATGCTGTGTGGGACCTATGAAAGCTTGAAGTAGAGGCAAACAGACCCTCGGCAACCTTGCCTTCGAGATAAGGCATGTTCACAAATTTACACACACCATTCCAAGCAGGATAAAATTACATTAAATTAATAAATTGAGGTTTAAAAAAAATGCTACCTACTGTCAAAATAATGAAGTATATCAGCCTTCATTCTGACAATAATTTATCTTCATACTCCAGCTACTATTCCTGTTTTTTCCTGATATGACTAATAACTGGAATGGTGCACAGAAATTGGCAAACAATCTAACACTTACATTTGGGCAATCCACGCTTCTATACATGGGGGGCTGACACACTCAACTTCAAAATACACATGCAATTTCAAGGTAAAGGAGCAAAAAATGTACCTACCAGATGCCTTTTCGATCATTTGGGGCATCCATTCACTGTCACTACACACTGCTACTGAACTCGCAACCTTGTCACAAGGTAAACCTTCTAATTTAAATATAAAGCTGTCTACCTTACTTATAATTATGACTATGAACTCAATCTTTCACCAGTCTTAGGAAATTCTTAAAACTTTAAATCAAATTATCTGAGCTTTCATTTCTCAATCCCAATAAAACTCATTTGATTTACTCTTAGCAATAAACCAAAGTTCTGATAACTTTCAATCTCAAATGACCCTTTCTAACTAACCCAGTAACACCAAACTGCCTTCACCTTCTTTCATTGTAAGCCAATACTGTTGACTTAAAACATACAGCTACAAGAAACAAATTACTTAATACTATAATATCCAGAATAATCTCTCACCCCAAGGAACCCACTCATGAATCACCCAGACCCTAGACCCCAGACCACAGCCAGCCTTATACTCACCCTTGTTGGAGTCATCATATCCAATTTTCTTAATGGTCTCTCGCACAACCTTCTGGTAGTCAACATTGGCCTTGGATGTGATCTCTCCACACAGCAGGATCATGCCAGTCTTGGTGCATGTCTCACAGGCCACCTATAGAAGGGAGGAAGCAGGTGGCATGAGGTGGGCTGTGTAGCAAGGAGGGGGTGGGGTGCAATGAGGGATGAAATGTCATGCGTGATATGAGGAATGGTGTTTGGTCAGGGTACACTGTGTGATATTGGGTGTGGTGTGTGGTTGGAATGAGGTGCAATAGGTTGAGATGGCCCAAAACAGGTATAGTACAAGGTGTGATGCATGGACAGGGTGCAGCCTGAGGTAAGGGTGCAGTGTAATAAGGGGTGTGAAGTGTAGTAGCATGGGAAGATGGAAAATAAATAAAATAATAAAAGTAATATTAACAATAACAACAACCCAGCTTAAAATGCCAAAAGATTTAGCAAGAAAAGGATATACAGAAATCACCTGCTTTAGAACTGGATTGTGTTCTCAGAAAAGTGATCATGAAGTGAAACAAGTAACAAACTTAAGTTACATTTATAGATGCATTCCTGGGCTTGCTTATGAAATTAACTAAACCCCCTGTGTAACAACAATGTTTAATGAACTTCCTGTATCTAGATCATTACCGAGGTGAATATGAACACATACTACCTGTACCTTTGCATAAATAAATAAATGAAATACCATAAAGGCTGAACTCATAAAAAAGTGAGCCAGATGAATCGTAATGAGCAAAAGTAATTAAAGATTGACTATCGTAAGAGTGAACCATGAAAACAAACCATCATAAAGTGGGAGATCATTAACCTTAAACACCCTTAATATAGCATTCCCCCTTACCTGTTGAAATGTCAATAAAGCACAAAAAACCTACACCCATACACGTTTTCCATGACAAGACTATTCTTTACCATAAACTATGGCCCCAAAGTTTACAGACAAAAGGGACAATGTTATGCACGCAGTGATTAAAAAGAATATCAACATTTTTCTGCATTTCATGACAGCCATGTACAGAATCTAATAAACAATCCCACACATGTATGTTGAAAGGTACAATTCACAAACAATTAAATGACAATCTTACCTGTGACAGTTAGTAAACAATCCCCCTTACAAATAATCAAACAATCAACATAATCTTACAACTGACATTTAGCAAACAACCCATTCAGGTACACTATAATTTAGAAAAAAAAAAGAAAAAAAAAAGACATGTTACCTCACACTTGGTTGACACTCCTTAATAATGGGCAAAGGCGCTTGAAATCAGTGCTACGCTCCCCTTTACTCTTAATTTACACTCAACTCCCTTCCCCTTATGTATATACAGAAACTTTGGATGAAAATAGAAAATAGAAGGAAAGAAAAGCAGAAAACAAGAGCCCCTGAGTGAAAGACGATATCAGGGGATGCCATTACAAAGGCGAAACTCCCAACCATGAACTAAACTGAACTGTCACTTAAACAAAAATAATAAATAATTTAAAAGAAAAAAATGTATTCCCTTCCCTTTATGCTGCACCCACTCATCTACACCACAACCCATCACTAACTTCTTTAACAATAGAATCCCTTCCACCCCCACCCCTGCCAAAACATGTAAATGAAAAAATAAACACTGGCAGCCTCCACTAACCTTGGCATCTGGGTCAATCTTAAGGTGAGCATCAAGCACTGCGTCGCTGACCTGGTCGCAAATTTTATCTGCAAGAATAAAGAGGCTTTGGTTAGTGCAGTGTTTGGACTCCCTGGTCTTGTTATGAACTATGGTCATGACCCAAGTGAAGGTCAAGGAAAACACAGGAGGTATAATCATGCTGACTTTCCTTTGTCTGGCTGTGATCTAAGTTCTGTTCTATCAATAAATGATGAAAAACTAAGTTGCAAAAGGAATGTACGTCAATGTACTATCATGTTAACTTTGCATTTGATTTGCTCTTAAGTCAGTTTAGTTTATGCAATTTATAGCAGAAGAAACAGCAGATGGGTTGTCACAGCATCATAAGTAGGTGAACCATTGTTTATCTTAGCGGTCACTGAGCTAAACAATGGTAACATCATTTCTACCCAGGATTCATGTAAAATTACCAGTAAAAATTGAAGGTAAAGTAAACACACGCCTTGCTAGAGTGAAAACAAAAGGGTGCCAGGAGGCCAGACACGAATGTGGGTGCCAACAAGGGTACAGCTCAGCAGGCAGCTTGGCACTAGCCTGGCACTGGGACTGCCAGACACACCTACGGCACTTCCATTGCCTTACTCCCATTCACAATGCAATCAAGCAGAGCATAAGAGAGGGAGGGATGAGGGAGGGAGGCAGGCACCCATGGCACCCGTCCCCGCCCACCCATCATCCACAAGGCACCCGCACACCCAAACAGTGGCAATCTTCCATACTAGCAACTGGCACTCACTCTCACTCCCTCACGTTCACTACACCCGCCATTGCGTCATGTGCTGGTGCCAGAAATTCGCGAGGGCCATAACACCCCGTCATGGTGAGGCCGACACATCACGCTGGGGAATCGATACCACCATTCCCGAACTAAAATTAACCCATCACTATGTATTTCCTCGTCCCATTTGGCAGTGGCGTATGGCCTGCGTATATAAACCAGTGAGCATGCGTGCCACGTGAAAGAAATGAGCTATTTTGGCGTACAGCAGTAAAGGAAGTCAATGTGCCTTGGAGTGAGGCGGCGCTGGCGGGCGTACGATAGCTCAACACTCTTGCTTATCTCCACTAATCCAGGACCCACAGGACACAACACGACTCTGAGGGAACACTGGCACCCTGGATAAGGAAGTCCTCACAAGAAGGGGTACTGATATAGGCCGTGAAAACATTTAATACAGAGAGGATAAGTATAGGCCCGCCACACAATGGGGGCACCAATCATATAATCTCCACAACAATTTTATCTCCATTAATCCAAGGACCCACAGGACACAGCAGGACTCACGACGGGACACTGGGAGCCTATATATGGAAGTCTTCAAAGGGGGTGATTATCAAGGGCGCGAAAACACTGAGGGAGATAGGACCGAACATGTAATCTTTAAACACTTATCTCCACTAATCCAGGAACAGAGAACACCACACTCACGTGAGGACACTGGCACCCTAGATAATGAATTCCTCACAGGGGAGACTCAACCAGGAGGCGAGAACACTGAACACAGGGGGGGAGAAATACCGATAATCTTTACAATATACACTTAATAGATAAACATTTAATTTCAAAGCCTCCCTCTTACCTGGATGGCCCTCCCCGACGCTCTCGCTGGTGAAGAGGAAGGTCTCCATGTTCTCACACTCCCTCACTCCCACCCCCTCAGCGTGGCCGTTAGTGTAGGCTGCGGCGGACTCGGGCATGGCGGCGCTACTCCTCCCGCTCCAACTGGTGTAGTGGAAAAGAGGCAGACTCCGCTCCTCCACCGCCTTTTATAGGAGAGCTTGAGTCACGTGACCTGCTCTACCGCGCTGTGGCTCTCTGTCGCCCACTCCGCGGCTCCCAAACCAGCGAGGGAACTTTAAACCAGGTGTGAGGGGCGGCAGGTGTGTGCTGGGCTTGTGTCTGTGTGTTCTTGTGTCACCTGTGGAGGCTGGAGGATGGGCCTACTACTGCTTGTTTAGTCTGTCCTGTGGCTGTTGAAGGAGTGAGGGAGAATGGCCTGTTCTCCCCGTATTTAAAGCAGCCCCGTTACCCACAAGTCTCTCCGCTCGTAATCTCTCCGTAACATACACACGCACGCACACGGTTATCTCGAGAGGTGGGGTTAGGGGGGGGGGCGAGGCGGAGACAAGAAGGACGAGGATGAACAGAGAGCAGGTGAGATCGAGTAGGGAAGCGTGCCGTACTTTACCAGGGATAAGTTGACCTCCGACCGGCAGATCCCTCCCTGGAGCCCCATCCGTATTCATTCCGCAGACGCTTCCACCTCACGTCAACTATTTCCAAAGGCCGAAAAGGAGATTAATCAGATTTTCATGAGTGTTTTCCACGTTCATGGTAAAGAAGAAGGGTTAAATTACCACCAGGGCCATAAAAGTACCTCTGGAAGTGCCCAAAACTCTTATAAAAGCCTTGTCAAATATGTGCGCTTGTACGATCCCTAAGTTGGGTTGGGGGAGAAGTGGCAGCGGCGTATGTGGCAGTGATAGCGAAGGGAAAGTATAATGTGAAGGGTGGCCGTGCATTTGAAAGCAAGTGTGTGGTTCTAAGGACATTGTAAGTGCCAAGTTTTAGTGCCAGTTCGACAGAAAAACACCGAGTCATTGTAAGCGCCCAAACCAAACTATCTTCTCCACAATGATCTTTTAGTTCTTCTCAATACCAAATACATTAGTAATAAATAGATGTCCGGTGTCCTAAAATTTCCTTCTCCTCTTTATATATCAACGCCAAACACTGGAGCTACAATTAATTTTCGTCGTATTTTGTGTTCGGTTGAGGAGCTTACAAACTTCCTGTATTGCTTT